>NW_005871214.1:981567-1177576 GCF_000147115.1 Myotis lucifugus | reverse complement strand
GCCATTTTCTAATTAATTTCCTTTCAATGTGCAGGAATCCATGCACCAGGTCACTAGTTGGAATATAAGCAAGTCTACTTTCTGAGCTATTTACATGAGGGTGCTTAGTGAGTTACCTTGCAAGCATGCTTCTTGTGGCATTTGAGCTTCCTTTGTGATACTAGGATATTAATAAAATAAGAAACTCTAAGTATGAATTACTGTGAAGAGGTTTGCCAAAGACTGTAGAGCATATTTCTCTCTCTCTCTCTCTCTCTCTCTCTCTCTCTCTCTCTCTCACACACACACACACACACATAGTTCCAAGTCTTAATTTTTAAAAAATATATTTTATTGATTTTTTACAGAGAGGGAGAGGGATAGAGAGTTAGAAACATTGATGAGAGAGAAACATCAATCAGCTGCTTCCTGCACACCCCCTACTGGGAATGTGCCCGCAACCAAGGTACATGCCCTTGACCAGAATCGAACCTGGGACCTTTCAGTCTGCAGGCCAACGCTCTACCCACTGAGCCAAACCGGTTAGGGCCCAAGTCTTAATTTTTGGCAGAAATTCTGAGTCTTTTTGTATATGAAATAGCCATTGCATGGAATTTTATGACGAGCATTCTAAATAGACCTCAGTAAACCTTGGTAGATGAAATAGAAGCACCCAGTAAATTGCTTGGTGGACTGAAGTTCTTGCCTAATTCTGCAGCATGGGTTCCCAGGATGATCTGAGGAAGCCTTAAGCACACATACTTCCTTTTGCTGGAGATAGTGAATCTATCTCATTAACTTTTTGGGTAGCTTTGAGGGATTTTGATGTAGTGGAGATGAACATATCATTTATAGACGAGGAAAAGGCTTATAAGTTTAAAGCTTGTGCATGTGCTAAAGAATGGCATCATGAACGACAGTTGTTCTCTCTGTGATATCTTCCAGAGATACGTTCGTGCCTGGAGGATACCATGGGTGGCGTAAGTTATATTTATCGGAGAATATTGTTTTTGTTTTTATTTTGTGCTCATTTGTCAGCAAGACAGTAGTACTCATTATACTTTAAAGGGACACATGCCTTAAATTAAAATAAATCAGTTGATGGGTGGGCAGCAGGGTAAAAGGATTATTGTTTGAGTAGAAGAGTTAGTAGCAGAGATCACTGTTTCTGCATTGAATTGGTTGTCAATGAGTTTATATGCTTAACTAGCTATTTGAGTAATCTGTTTTAAACTAGTGATTGAAGTAATATGCTTAAAATATCATCATTTTTCTTAGCCTGACAGATTAAAGTTAAAAAAAGGGGCATTTCTATGGTTATGTGTATCCATTAGAATATGGTGCATTCTTTTAAAACCCATTTACATAAGCAAATGCCTTATTTACAAAAGCTCTCACAATAAGTTTCAAGCCTGTATTATTCCCGGCTGTCTGATTGAGGTTTAATGACAAGATGACAGATATTATTTGAAGTGTGTGAATTTAGAAATTCCAAAAACATTAAGGATCTTATTTTCTTAGTTTCTATACTCTGAATTCTCAAAAACATTTCTTAATACTTAAGAACAATTAATGTCAGTTTTATAGAATAAAATTGCTACCTGCTTAGAAACTGCCGTTCTTTTCTTTGTTTTTCCAAGCAAGCATTGACAACAGAGTGGTAATTTATATTTGTCATTCCACAGAAGTGTGGGCCACTTGATACAGAAGAGGGTGGTGGAGAAAAACCTTTTAGGGCATTAATTGAATGTTGTTGTTTTTTAATTTTAAATTTTTTTTGTTAATTCTCACTTGAGGATATTTTCCCATTGATTTTTAGAGAGAGTGGAAGGGAGAGGAAGAGTCACACAGAGAGAAACATCCATTAGTTGCCTCCCATATGTGCCCTGACCAGGGCAGGGCATCAAGCCTGCAACCAAGGTACTTGCCCTTGACCAGAATCGAACCCAGTGCCCTTCAGTCCACAGGCCGATGCTCTACCCACTGAGCAAAGCAGGCTAGGGCTGCATGTTTTTTAAAAAATTATATTGAAGCAAAATACAAATCCTAGCATTCTAAGGCACATTATAGAAAGTATGGTGAAGCTCTCAATGTCTTACCTGTACTCTTTAGCACAAAGTTCTTTCTTTTTAAAGTTGTTCTTTGACCTTCCCCAACCCCTCCATCACTCCCACATTATTCTATGTGGGAAAGATGTCAGAGTCCTTTTACATTAATATGTTTCACATGGGGTGGCTTTATAGCCCAAGACCTAACTACAATTGGTTTTAAGAATATTTCAGGGAATTTCCCCAAAGAATCTGAAACTAACCAAAATGTGTATTTTGTATGGGATTAGATTTAGAAATAGGATATCAACATGAAATATAATTTTCTTTTTAAAAATATATTTTTATTGATTTCAGAGAAGAAGGGAGAGGGAGAGAGAGAGATAGAAACATCAATGATGAGAGAGAAACATTGATTAGCTGCCTCCTTCATGCCCCACACTGGGGACCAAGCCTGCAACCCAGGCATATGGCCTGACCAGGAATGGAACCGTGTGACCTTCTGGTTCATAGGTCGATGCTCAACCACTGAGCCATGCCAGCCAGGCCTGAAATATCATTTTTCATATCGGTTGGAGGATTTTCCTTTCTATTATTTGATTTATTTCAGATAATGAATATGATAATATCCTATTTACACTAGTGTATTTTTTGGAATGCATTATCAGTATTTTGTTACCAGAAAGTAGAATCCATTGATTATAGGTGATGGTAGTAAATCCTAGTGGAACTGAACTGTGCTAACAGAAGGCTATGGAGGTATTTGCTGTTCCTCTGCAGGTAAGCTTCCATATATTTTAGTAAGAAATTGGAAGGATTGAAAGAAGAGGAGAAAAAGGTAAAAGACAAGCATTAGTAACTTAAAATGGAAATACAACTGCATTTTGTTTTAACTGAATAGACACAATCTGTATAAGTATACAGGATGCTATAAAATAGGTCATACATGTATGTAGAATTAGTTAAGAATGTTTGGATCCAGTCTCATGCGTAGAAAACAGTGCTTCCCAGTTCTTATGGGATATTCCCTGCCAATGGAAAGGGAAATGCAGAAGGAGTATTTTTAAATGTTCTTTGATTGGGGACACTTTGGCTGGGCAGATCTGAGGGACGTCATGTACCACCCACTTAACCTACTTATGTCTGCACACACAGATCCATTAAGGCTGCTCCTTTTGCTGGGATCCCAGGGGATCTGATTATTAATGTTTGCCAGACACAGAAGTATTGACATTGTGGTGTTATTAGCATTACTATTCTAAGAGCCCAGTCATCAAGGACCCCAGGAGAACTTATTTTGATAACCGCTAATGAAGGAGATAAAATTTGTAGCAATAGTCATTTTAGTAATGAACAATTTTAATACCTGCTTCGTTTGAGGCTTGCATAAACAAATGAAAGGAAAACAGAAGGAAAAATATTGAGCACTTGCTAGCATTGATTTAGGTTGAGAGTTCCAACTTAAGAGTATTGATGTGTTCATTCATAGACAGAAGGGGGCCAGGGCAAACAAGAATGTAAGGCTGTGTCCTAGGACCCAGCAGAAACATGTGCAATGGATTAGTAACTTGTGCGAGAATTGTTTTCAGGCTATAAGTGAAAATTTCATTAGATTTATATTTCCCTCATCACAAACAGGGTGGGAACCTGATTAAAACTTGTGTAATTATTTGTAGTAGGGTATCTTTCAGACAGACTAACCTCACCAATCTGGGCTATGTATAGCAGTGACAATGGGGGATAAGGGAACCTTTTGAGACTCTCAAAAAAATAGAAATATCATATTCAGGAAAAAGCTTATTCATTTAATATTTTGCATATAGTTTAAAATTTATAAAAAAATCTATGGATCTTATAGGAAGTTAGCTTGTGTTTTATTTCTACTGTCTGTGATAACCTTTTTAAAAAATCATATTATTCCATTTATATAGAATTCCCAGAAAAGGCAAATTATAAAAACAGAAAGTAGATTAGTGGTTGCCTGGGGCTGGAGTGGGAATGGGGATTAATTATATATGGTCATGAGAGATTTTATTGGGATGATGAATATGTTCTCACACTGGGTTACAATGATGGTTGTACAATTCGATAAACTGACTAAAACGTGTTGAGCTGTGCACTGAGATGGGTGGGTTTTCTCCTGTGAATTGTACCTCAATAAAACCTTGCTGTTCAAAGTATGTCAGTGGGCCAGTATAAGCATGATCTGGGAGCTGATTAAGAAAGAAAAACCATAGGCCCCTCTTCTAACCTATTAGTGAAGAAAATAATAATAATTGTAAGGTAAATAGTCCCCTGAAATATTTTTATGATGATGATTGTTATCTTGGTTAGCCAGCTATACATTTTTGTTTTATTTTAATAGTAAATATAGAAGTCATCTTTAGCCTACCTCTAGTCAAAGCTCTTATAACTGTCAATTTTATGATATCTAAATTAATGTGATTTAATGATATTCTTGTTCTAATGGAGAATAGTGGATATTTTTTTCTTGAGTTGTAAAGGGTTGCATATTATTATAAGAACAAGAGGCCCAGTGCACAAAAATTTGTGCACTCAGGGGGGTCCCTCAGCCTGGCCTATGCCCTCTTGCAGTCTGGGACCGCTCGGAGGATGTCCACCTGCTGGCTTAGGCCCGCTCCCTGGGGGATCAGGCCCAAGCTGGAAGTCAGACATCCCTCTGGCAGCCCGGCAGCCCTCAGGGGATGTCCACTTACCAGCAGGGAGCAGGCCTAAGCTGTAGTCAGATATCCTTAGTGCTGCTGAGGAGGTGGGAGAGGCTCCCACTGCCACTGCTGTACTGGCAGCCATCAGCCTGACTTGTGGTACTTATTAAAATATTAAATGATTAAGATGAGAAACACAAAAGACTGGAAGCAAAATGCATTATAAGTGTTAAATGAGCCCTGGCTGGTGTGACTCAGTTGGTTGGGCATGATCCTATGCACTGAAGGGTTGCCAGTTTGATACCAGGTCAGGGCACATGCGCAGTTTGCAGGCTCGATATCCGATATCTGGTAGGGGACGTGCAGGAGGCAGCAGATGGATGTTTTGCTCTCAAATTGACATTTCTCTTTCTCCCTCCACCTTCCCCTCTCTCTAAAAATAAATTAAAAACCTTTTAAAAATCTTAAATGAAAGAAGAAGGATATAATATGTGTGTATGTTCAGATAGTCAAAACTTGATTGCCAGTTCTATGATAGTCACTCAACTAGATGCTGAGAGCAGAGCAAAGACAAAAATTAAAGTGCTACCTGATGGAGCTGCTAGTTTAGTTAAGTGAAATAATTACACAGTCATCAATAAGCTACAATTATAATAAGTATTAAGAGGAAGTAAGTGGTACTCTGAGAGACTATTTCAGAGGGACATAATGGAGTCTGGATTATGGGGGACTGGTTGTCTGGCAAAGCATTCTATCAAGTGAAGTGTAAACTGAGCCCGGAGAGGAGATGAATGGATGTTGGGAGACAGGGAAAGGAAAGCATGGAGGGAGGAGAGATTTTCCAGCCAATGGGAGGAGCCTTGTGAAAAGAGGAGGTGAGCCGCGAAATGATAGAGAGCAAATAGAGAGTGGTTAAAGATAAGAAGGCTAAAGATAAAAATACCAGGCGTGGCTTTCTGAGTCTTGTGGAAGATTTTGGACTTTATTCTAGGAGCAATCAGAAGTAACTTTAAATCATTTTAATTACTTGAATGACTTGATCAAATATGTATCTTAAAAAGATCATCAGGGCCATTCTGTGGAAACATGGAGTAGGAGTGAATGCAAGGAGATCACTTAAGAAGTGGTTCAGGTGGAATAATGGTGACTTGTATTCAGGTATTACTTGTGTATGTGAAAAAAAAGGCAGGTAGATTCAAGAGTATTTAGGTGGCTAAGTGCCCACCAGCAGATGAGTGGATTAAAAGACGGTGGTACATCTACACAATGGAACACTATGCCGCCATAAAAAAGAAGGAACTTTTACCATTTGCAACAGCATGGATGGAACTGGAGAGCATTATGCTAAGTGAAATAAGCCAGTCGAAGAAAGATAAATATCACATGATGTCACTCATATGTGGGATATAATGATCAACATAATTTAATGAGCAAGAATAGATCCAGAGACAAATGGCAGGGGAAGTGGGGGCAGGGTGTGTGTGTTAGAGAGCAACCAAAAAACTTGTATGCATGCATATTGCATTAACCAATGGACACAAGCACTGGGGCAGTGGGGGCTTATCCGGGGTGGGAATGGCTGGGGGGGGGGGTGTCAATTGGGGAAAAAGGAGACATATGTAAAAATAAAAAGAGTATTTAGATGGAAGAATGGGTAGGCGTTTGTGATGAATTCTAGGTAAAGGATAAGGAGTTGTTAAAGATAACTTTTAAAAATATATATTTTATTGATTTTTTTACAGAGAGGAAGGGAGAGGGATAGAGAGTTAGAAACACTGATCAGTTGCCTCCTGCACACTCCCTACTGGGGATGTGCCCACAACCAAGGTACATGTCCTTGACTGGAATCAAACCTGGGACCCTTTAGTCCTCAGGCTGACGCTCTATCCACTGAGCCAAACCGGTCAGGCAAAGATACTCTTAAGTTCCTATATAATATGATTACAGCTCGGCAAATTACAAAAAAAGATAGAAGAAATATGCAAAAATCAGAGTTGTGTTATGGTGTAGAGCAGGGGTCCTCAAACTACGGCCCGTGGGCCACATGCAAATACAAATATTGTATTTGTTCCCGTTTTGTTTTTTTACTTCAAAATAAGATATGTGCAGTGTGCATAGGAATTTGTTCATAGTTTTGTTTTTTTTTTTTAAACTATAGTCCGGCCCTCCAACGGTCTGAGGGACAGTGAACTGGCCCCCTGTTTAAAAAGTTTGAGGACCCCTGGTGTAGAGGTTTTAAATGACCCCCCCTCCTTTAACCAAATTTTTATAAGGCTAAGATTACTTCCATAATTAATAAAAAAATCTAACAAAACGCTGAATTACTGCTGATATTTAGAGCATTGCTTAATCTATATCCAGAGGGCTGCAATTACATTTGTTCCATAGTTTCCCCCTATTTTTGAGTCTACATTTGAGCCACATTTTCAAATGATGTAAATGATATTTCTATCTCTCCTCATGGGACAAAAATCAACAATCTGGTAAATCTCCAAGTCCGAGAGTAATTCCTGTTAATTTGTGCCTGCATTTTGCCTTCCTCAATTTCATTACATTAACTTCTTATTACATTTCTTCATACTGTGGGTGTTATTTGGGATTTCAGGATCTCCTTTATTTGGGGCCATTTGATATGTGCCAATGGCCCTGGAACACAGGTGTACCCTTGTCGGGGATCTGTTGTGATCACTTCAGCGAGGGTGATGCAAAATTAGATTCTTTCTCATTTTGGGTGGGTCTTTAGAAAGGTAAATATTAAGTAGATATAACTTATTTTTAATTTCTCAGTAAAAGTTTTATTATATGCTAGTCTGAAAATGGGTTTCTGTGCAAGGGCAACGACCGTCTCTTAAGTAAATTGTGTCGTTAAAGCCACTTTCAATCGTCCCTCTGGAAATGCTGAAGACCTTGTGTTTATATAACCACTGAGTATTTGTGGAGCATATGTAAGTCTCTGCCTTGGATAGAATAGATGTTCCAAAATACTCCATGGGCTTATACAATTTGGAGAATATTTGAAAGGTGCTATTGTTATAATGGCAAAAAACCTTGAACAACTTAAAACTCGAGCCAACCCTAGCCTTTTTGAGAGCATCATGCTCAAATACAAAGCTGTCTGTTGGACAGAGCTTGAAAAATATGTTTTAAGATAACCATTCCTTGACTTAAGAAGTAGTTTAAAATTTTGTACTTTATTACACATATTTTGGAAAAATAATTACAACAGTTTTCATTTTTAAAAGAGTTCCTTAGTGAAATAGGCAGCCATGGTAGAGTGGAAGCAGATTGAGAATAGACCTTGGAGTCACACAAACCTGGACTTGAACCCTCACATTGGCCACTTATTAGGAAAATGCATTTGATTTTTTGATTTTAAGTGTCTTCTGTGTTTTATTGGCATTTTGTGAAGATTTGTAATAGCAGTAAAAGCAAGAATTTGGGATTCAATAAAGGAGAATTGGAATACCAGCTTCCCTCTTTATGATAGGTATGAACCTTGGGGCAAGTCACTTACCCTTTCTGAGCCTCAGTTATTCCAACTGTATAATGGGAAGGCTAATATCCCTCACAAAGAGTTTTTATTCAGATAAGTTGTCAAAAAGAATTGCATGCTTTAATGTGTTTGGAAAATGTTAGCTATTACAACAGTGTCATTTATTTTTCTGAGTTCTTAGCACATTATGGAGAAGACTACAAGACTTTAACCTATTTTTGTCGCACATTTTGGTTTAGTAATAATGATGGTACTGAGAACCTGTTCTGTACTGGGCTCTGTTCTGGGAGCTTCAGAAACATTGTGTAATGTAATTTCCCTAGTCAATGGCAGCAAGGGGCCAGTACTCCCTGAATTACAGATGAGGACGTTCAGGTGCCCCAGGTAACATGATTTGCCCTATGCAGTGGCGTAACTGAGAGAAAATCCAACCTGGAACCTTGTTTTTTATGATGCCAAAGCCATTGCTATGTCTTTTCTTCACCTGTCTCTTTTTTTCTCAGTGTCTACTGAGAAAAGTATATTTTTAGTTTTAGGGCAGTTATACATTTCACTTCACATTAATTGTCCCCCTGAAGCCCAGAGGTAAAGAGCCTGTTGGATTGCCCATGCCCCAGCAATGACAGCCCGGCTGAATTGTATCCATATTGTTGACATATAGAGTCCCCAGTAGTCCATTTCTATATTTGTTAAGATTCCAGCATTTAGAACACATTTTGGATAAAAGCTACAAAAGCTACTTCATCTCAATGGCACATATTCCTACCCGCATAACAAATTTGCTCTTCCCAGAAAACACCTGTATCCTCTTTTGAAGCATGTTACAGATGGATTGCAGCCCATTTTATAGTTCTTATTTTGACTCCATGCATTATTCATCCTTTTAAACCTTCTTGTTCATACTAGGTAATGCAAAATGCCTTTCTCTGAAAGGTATGATTATTGTCATAAAAACTGTAAACTTCATTAGCCTCATGATCACTCTAGGACAGCGGTTCTCAACCTTCCTAATGCCACGACCCTTTAATACAGTTCCTCATGTTGTGGTGACCCCCAATTTCACTGTTACAAATTGAACATAATTAAAGCATAGTGATTAATCACAAAACAATATGTAATTATGTATGTGTTTTCCGATGATCTTAGGCGACCCCTGTGAAAGGGTTGTTTGACCCCCAATGGGGTAGCGACCCACAGGTTGAGAACCGCTGCTCTAGGAAGTCAATAATACATAACCCACACCTGCTAAATGACACCAGTAAGTGAACTGGTGGCTGCGAGAGGACACGTGAAATAAACTGGTGTTCTTGACTTTCACTCATGTCTGCTCTATAGGTCTTGGTAGAGAAGAAGATTTTCCAGGGAAATTTCTTCTTCAAAAAATGCTAAACATTAAGGCACTTTAGTAGCTGGACTTGTATAAGATTTTGATTTGAGGATTGGTTACCTGGGGACCACATTGGAACTTTGTCTTTTCTCTCAGACTTTGTGTGACTGTCTCCAGGAGCTGATAATCCTTTACAAGTCCCAGAGGCATACAGGCTTCCACTTTAACTTTCACCAAAATAACATGGTTTTTAAGGCACAGCCCCTAGAAGCTGGCATTTCTTCTTAGGTCATGCTCTCCCCTGCCTTTCAAGCATCTGTCATCAGAGAGAAAATGGGGGCAGAAAGATCCAACTAAGCAGCCTTTGAGGGATCCTGAGCATTATTATTCTGGGTATGGAACACTTCTGTTTATAATTACCCTTGGTGAGGATGATCAAAATATGTGATAAAGCATATGGCTCAAAAACTTGATAGCCTTTCCCCCTACAGAAACACAACTCTTTTCTAAAAATAGATATATATTATTGATTTTTTACAGAGAGAAAGGGAGAGGGATAGAGAGTTAGAAACATCGATGAGACAGAAACATCAATCAGCTGCCTCCTGCACACCTACTGGGGATGTGCCTGCAACCAAGGTACATGCCCTTGACTGGAATCGAACCCTGGACCCTTCAGTCTGCAGGCCGACGCTCTATCCACTGAGCCAAACTGGTCAGGGCAGAAACACAACTCTTTACTGTTTATTGTTTAGTTGTGTTCTGTGTTTAAAATAACCTTTATTAAATGAAATACTTTTAGAACTAAATAATTCTAATTAAAGCAGAATTTAAAGAAATGCAGCCCCTAGGAATACATTAATGGTTTTACTCCTGTTTTTATCAATTGTCACTAATTCTTTATTAGTTTATTTAGTACTAGGAGAGCTTGTAGACCTTCCCTGGGTATGTTTGTGGTAGGAGCTTGTTAACTTAAATATCTATACTAATATAGGGTAATATGCAAGTTTGTCAGGACCCGTCACAGTAACGACCAATCAGCAGGCTGCGTGCGCAGCAGGCGCGGGTGGGCGAGAACGTGCACTGTCGGGGACAGGGGTGGAGCCACGGCAGAGAGGCCTCCCGGTGCCTGCACTGGGGTCCGCAGGCACGTGGAGAGGCCTTAGCTGCAGCCCCGGCCGGGGGTCCACAGGTATGTGGAGAGGCCTTTCTGCCACGACCCCAGCTGGGGGTCCGCAGGCACGCGGAGGTCCGTAGGCCTCTGCTGCGGCCCGGCCTGGGGCAGGGCTGTGGCCGGGGCCTCCGTGCATCTGCACTGGGGTCCACAGGCCTCTGTTGCGGCCTGGCCAGGGGTCCTCAGGCCTTCCCCGGCTCTGGCCTACCTCTTTGGGGCAATCCATCCAGGAGCCCCGGGTGGGTGGGCGGGGCTTACCTCTTTGGGGCGATGGATTGTGGGGCTCCCACATTGTGACAGGGCATAGGCCAGGCTGGGGGACCACCCCCAGCCCCGAGTGCACCAATATCATGCACCGGGCCACTAGTATACACATAAACATACACGCACATAGTTTTTTGTTGTTTTGTTTTAGCTTCTCATAATAATGAAGTATCATGAACTTTTTAATTCAAATAATGAGCCTTCTCAACTACCACAGACATTATATGTATTTTTCCTTTTAATCCAAGGACTCAGACTGTTTTTTCTTGTCTATTTTTCTTTTCTCGTTTTTAAAAATTATCATTACAATACCAAGAAGCCACTTTGTCTTCTCAACTGCAAGAAAGCCCAAAAGAACCAGGTTACCAGGTATATATCTGGTATCACCCTTGGCGTGCTCTCTCAATCAAATGGAAATTTACCTACACAGCAAAGATATCTCCATGGTTACTATGCCAGGGCTTTAGGGCATAGCCCTTTTGGCTTTAGACTGCTTTAGCAAAACATGAAAGGTGTTGCTAACTAGATCGTTTTCCAGGTTCTAGTTGTAGGTGCCCTTCCTTTTTTTTTTTTTTTTTTTTAGTATTTTGGAATATAACTGCTGAACACTGTTTCATATATAGACTGAGATTTGGCCTCTTTCCAGTCACTCTGAGATAATCTGGCAGTGGTTATTGACAAAAGTACAGAACCAATGCCTGAGAAGGCAATTTACTGCTGAATACTGGTATATCCAGCATCAATATTACAGTACTTTCTGGTCCACACTGGTCAATTCTTGGGTTTCAAAGCAGAAATGAACTGTTTGAGGTTATCTAGTAATTTAACTTCACTTTACAGATGAAGGAAAGTTAAATAATCAGGACTATTTGGCTTTAAACATTTTCATTAATAACATTCATTCACTCATTCATTCATTCATTCAGCAAATACCTATTGGGTCCCTACCCTGTGTTGGTTCTGGACTTATTAAGTATAAACATAGTCCCAGCACTTATGGTCTCCTAGTTCACTGGAGTAAGAAGATTGACAAATAGTTACCACATCAAGTGAAACCTTATATCATAAAAGCACATTCAAAGCACTTGAAGCCACACCCTTGGTTGTGAATGAAGAGTTGACACAAGAATTTCAATGTACAGGAATATTTACCAGGCTGTGTAGGGAGAGAAGGCATCAGGGCAGAGTAAACAGAAGTCAGGAAAGAGCAGTCACCTTGGAAAATGCTGAGCGTGTTAGTGTGGCTGTAGAGTGATGAGTGGTGAGGAGTGGCTGAGTCCCCACTATGGGGCAGTATTACTGGGGACAGCTCATGCACATTCATTCAGGACAAAAGGGAGGGCTCTATAAGTGGTGAAAATGTAGAAATAGTTTCAACCTGGTTGATAAATAGCCACTGATCTAAGGTCGCTTGCACTGTCTTGTTGCATCCCCCAGACTCCTCACACCCAGTGATTCAGGAATTAAACTTAATTCCTGTAGGAGGCCTCTAGGCTAGTTACATGGTGCTGATCATTAATTTTTTGAGCATCTCTCCTCTTGTTTGTGATTATTAAATTTTTTGAGCATCTCTCCTCTCATTTACCTTAGTAAAGAATGTAAATTTTATCCTATAGGGTAGGATTTGAAAATGCAAATGCCTCCATGGGTAAGGAAGCTACACAGAAATGAATGAAGCAACTGTATACATAAAACAGGGAAAGTTGAGGACTATAGTGAATTCGAGACATGAAAATTAAATTTTAAAGACTTTGTGTCAACAAGCATAGATATATGCCAGTGCTCAAATGTTGCAGTATAAGAAACAGGGAACCACAATTCTTTAAACTAGGGAAGTGATACAATATATATATTTTTAAATTGTCATGAGGATTTAATAGACAGATTATAGAAACATGGAGATATGAGACTGTGAGCATGGATGCTCCTATTTTAAAGACTGGAGAAGAATATGCTGGCTTAAATTCAAAGATTTTGAAAACAAAGTATTTTTCTTTCTGTGTGATAAAACAATAAAAAGGATTATTGGATTATTAAGGAATATATATCATTTCTGTCTTTAAAAGTTTTAAGTACCTAAAGGACAGTGGTAGAAGCTAAACCCAATGATTTCAGAGAACATTCTGGGTCTGGGATGCCCTGAAGCGTATTAACTTAAGCAAAATATTTGTGGAGAAAAAACAAACTAAAAAACTGTGTGTGGTGAAATGGGCTGGAACAAATGCTGAACGAACTCTTGAGTGTTACCAAGCAGGGGATTTGTGTGGGAGCATGAAGGTGTTTTCAACAATTCTGTGTTGGTTTTATTCATCAATTTCACAAATTTGAGTGCATACTATATGTTAAATACTGCCCTAGGCACAATTTTAAGTAGGATTTCTTAATTCATTTATTGAGAATTTACTATTCCTCCCTCCTATGAAACTTTCATTCTAGGGGAAGAGATGGTCAATGAACCTGATACCAGGTCAGGTTATGTTGAGCAAACCTAGGGGATGGATTGAGGCTGGGGAAGGCTAGAGATGGAAACCAAACAGGGAATGGCGATCATTATAGAAAACATAATGGAAGACAGTTTTCACAGACCCCAGACTAGCAGAACTTGAAGTGAAATGGGGAAGTGTCTAAGAGAGAAATTCACAATCACTAGAATGTTGTGAGTATAGAGTGTTGAACAGTTGTGGTTGCAAACGTACGCTGTGCTAGGTTTTGATGAGCTGAATTTGAGAGTTTGGTAAGATACCTATGTGTAGATCTTTTCTGAAACTTTGGTGGTGTCAGAGGGACAAAAGAAATACAAAGGTCCAGGGCTTATTCCTTCAGACAGCCTGGGCCTCTGTGTGTGTGTGTGTGTGCGTTTTCTCACCTGTTGGTACTGACATAGCAAAGTTTGAGAGCCACTGACTTAGATAACCAGAGATTCAAGCCTGAAAAGAGGGAGGAGCTAAGGGCTGGAGATGTGTATTTTGGAGTTTTAAAAAAAGTGTTCATTGTTCATTGAGACTTATGGATGGATCAACTCTCTCAGGGAAAGAGGAAAATGAGTGGTTACATATACGCAGCTGGTGGGGAGATGAGGAAGAACCTGAAAGACAGACCCATGAATTATTCAGCATAAGGGGAAAGTGCAGAGAGCTCAGTTTTCCTTTAACTGGAATTCGGGCTCCATGGGGACAGAGACCTCAGAGTTACCTTATACCTGGCATTGTGCCCAGCACTTAATAGTCATTTAATCAATATTTGTTTATTGAACAAATCAAGGCATACATGCATGATTTTCACAAAAGCTAAAGAGAAATTTTTAGGAGAATATAGGCAGTCATATTAAATGCAGTAGCCTGGGATCAAGAGGGCTGAAACTTCCAGGATTGCTGGTAGATTTGGTCAGAAGGAAGCTATGGCAATAAAAGAGTTGGGGTAGTTAAGTACAAGCAGTGAATTTAGGCTCTGCAGTCTTTTATAACACTCATCCTGAGCTGTTGATGAGCAGTTAAAGGCTATACACATACACACATATGTATGTGTATTATGTATAGGTGTGTGTAGCATGTATATGTTTGAATACATGTATATATATATACATAAAATACGACATTTAGTTCTCCAGCCTTCATTGTTCCCTGTTGCTCTGTTGATGTCCTCTAGCTGCCTCCTTCAGGTTGTGCATCTGATGGGAAGAAGTGTCTCTCTGGAGTCTCAGAGGCTGTGGAGGAGGATCTTGGAGAGGTTGGAATATAGACAAAGGTCTATAAATACTAGTGTCTCCAGTAAGCTGCATAATAAACTTGCCATCTTCAGTTTTTCAGTGATTGCTTGCTCCCCAAGAATAGATATAATTTCCAGAACTTGCATAAAAATATACAATCCTACTTTTAGGTTTGTTAAAACTTTTTAATTCCAGGCAATACATTTCCTTTGAAAGGATAAGTCTTTGTGTCATGAAGCGGAAATGCTTATTAGCCTGCTCTCTGGGATTTGTATGTTCGTGGATGAAGCATCCAGCCTTTCTTGTATTTGAAAATGTCATATCCAACTGCCTTTTAATGAAGATTCATTTATTTTTTTCACACCGTTAGGTATAGTCTGTGGGGCTAGACTTCTGTCAGTCCACATGAATAGAGCCCATTACTGGTAATGGAAGTCTTATACATGCCCATGGAGGGGAATACACATCGAAATAATTCACATTTAATCTTTCATAGTCATTTTTTATTTAACTGTCTTAAGATTTCAATGATGATCTCTTTTTGTTCCCAACTGCTGTTTGACATTGATTGTAGGCATTTGGTGATGGGTCTGAGGTTGTAACTTTAACGGGTGTAAGTGTTTCTTTCCTCTGTTTCAGCTGAGAAGTTTTGAGCATGAAATATTCACAGCCATTAAGAGACTTCCAATTTAATTTCTCATCCTGCTTATTCTGTAGTTCATATTAACTCCACAGTGCTGAAGGAACTGAACAAGTGGACTTTTAGACATCAGATCACTGGCCATGGTGTTGGCCATGGCGTCTCAGGATACTCAGAACCTGTTCCAGCCTCTCTCTTCCTGGATATCTCGGGTGTATGAAGCCCTCCAGCAAGCAGGGGATGTGTTATCTGCCTCGTTGGTTAACTTAAGCAAACAAGACCCTAAGTTGAATGACAAGCTAGACCAGGACTTAGATGATACTCAGATTCAGGAAACGTACTTTGAAGTTGAAGAACAAATCAATGACGGGAGTCAAGAGGACACACATTCCTTGTTTCTTGAAGTGGATCATTTTTCTTGTTGCAGTAGTGATTTGCAGGACTCTGCCCAAAGCTCAAGCCCTAGACTTAGCCAACCTGCAAAGGACTCACGTTCCATAATATCCCAGTGGCCCAATCAGACCTGTGATGACCAAAAGCCACCACATGTGCTTTCTTCTATTGCTGAGGAAGAACATCACCTTGAACAGCAAAGGAATGGCCTTCAACATGACTTTGAGAGCCACCTCTCTGGTATTTTAGAAAATGTTTATGGAAAAAAGCAAGGTAAGCTAGCCAGTAGTCATTTTCTCTGGGTTCTTCCAAAGGACAATTCTGCTCATTTTATTTTGACTTGTTTTAGTTGTCATATGACTTTCATTTTGCTCCCTCTTCTACCTTTCCACATGCTGGCTTTTTATTGAGAGATGTAATCCTTAGGAATATTTTCAATGTATACAATTTTGGAATATCCATTCTTGTGGGGCTCAATTCCAAAGCAAGAGTTCCAAGCAAGTAGAATGTTGAAAACGAGTCTGTGAGTTCTGTCTGAGAAGCCCCTTGTGCATGTCATGCTTTTTAAAATATCTTTTAACTTGTTCTCTTTTTTTCACTAGGTTAGGAATCTCTAGATGTTACTATATTATTCAGTGTGAAATCCTGTTCAGAAAGCCATACTTGTTGCAAAAAATTTTAGTTGATAACACTCCAAGAACACTTCTCACAGTATTTCACTGAGACGTGATGTGAGATGACAGTAGATAGAAAATCTTTGAAATAAGAATAGCTTGATTTTCTTTTAGCCTTGAATGGAAAGGATATATTTAAAACAAACTGCCTATAAAGCTTTATCCTGTCAGAACGGAGCATATAATGGGCTTTCAATAAATGTAAAATGAATATGGTGAGACTGTAATTAACTCTGTAAAGGCAGCTATAGTATGTGCTGGCATAGATTTTTCATACTTCTAATACTCTAAGCCTGAAGTAAGGATATTCCACCTGATTAGGGACAGAGAGGTACATGCCACGCAGAGAAAGATGTTGAGTGCGTATGTATGATGTGTACATAGCTCACACAGACTATTGGATCTTTTATGTAATATAATGATGAAGTAATTAATTCTTTTATTAGGAGGAGCAGACTTTTATGGAATATTTAATAATCTCTTTATCTATTTTCATGATTCCTCTTAGCTTTATTTTTTAAAAAATATTTTTATTGATTTCAGAGAGGAAGGGAGAGGGAGAGAGAGATAGAAACATCAATGATGAGAATCATTGATTGCCTGTATCCTGAATGCCCTACAATGGGGACCCAGCCCGCAACCCCAGAGGCCCTGATTGGGAATCAAACTGTGACCTCCTGGTTCATAGGTCGATGCTCAACCACTGGGCAACGCTGGCCAGGCTGTCCATTGCTATTTTGTATCTCTTAAGCAGATAATATGATTTTTATTGTTTAGTTTGTTGAAATTATTTCCTAATATCGTGTTGAGGATTTTAAAAATATATATTTTCATTAGAAGTATTAGTCTGTAGTTTTGTTTTCTTGCAATCTCTCTCTCTGGTTTTCGTGTCTGGGTAATGCTGGCCTTATAAAATGAGTTGTGAAATGTTTCTCTTTTTCTATAGTTGAGACACATTTGTGTTAAATTAATATTATTTATTTATTAAATGTTTGCTAGAAATTTTCCAGTGACGCCAACTGACCTTGGAATTTTATTTTGTGGGAAGATTTTGAAATATAAATTCAATTTAGTTTACTTTACTTTCAACTTGACAGACTTTTGTTTATTTTATTTTAGCCTTTACATCCCCCTCCCAGGATGCCTGATATCTCTCCCCTGACCCAACTCTGGAGGCAGCCTGAACCCATCTTGTGCTTTTGAGGCTAGGAAGTGGGAGTGAGGCACAATTTCCCAGGGAGACCAGGGCACTGTACCTTTAAAACTTGTAAACTTGCACCAGGCTGGGGCAAAACTTCATCCCGAAAGCTGAGTCTGGCCAGAACATGGGCTCTGGGCAGCTCTGAACACCCCTGGAGACCCAGAGCCTGTGGACAAGAGCCACCTTGGAAAAGAAGGGGTTAGGAAGAATACCAAGGCCTCAGAGGCAGCTGCCACAGATCAGGGCTCTCCTGGAGAGGGCAAAGCTCTCCTGGAGAGGGCAAAGAACTGGGTGAGATTCTTGAGGTGCCTTTGTCTCCAGCAAGACTCCTGGCCCTCTCCCTGGGTGTGTGCCAGCTGTCCTCTCTAGAATTGTACACCTGAGTCCTTAACACGAAAAGCAAAGACCTTCCTGAGTGCTATATAATTTCATAAAGAAAAAAATTCAATTTCTTTAGTAAATATAGGACTGTTCAAGCTATCTATCTTCTGGAGTCATTTGTGCCAACTTGTGTTTTTTAAGGATTTTTTTCTTTGCATCTATATTGTTAAATATATGGACATAGTATTTTCTGGTTATCTTTTTAATGCTTGTAGGGTTTATAGTGATCTCCCTCTTTATTTTCTGGTATTGATAATTTTTGTCTTCTTTTTTCTTTTTCTTTTTACAGAGGGTGGGGTCTGTCTGTGTAGATGATTATCTTGGTTTTCCCTTAAGTAATAGTTAGACTAAGTTCTGTAATGACTAAGAAATAGGTGTTGCACGTTGTATAACAAAGTTGTGTAGAGTTATAACAATTACATACATGAGAGCTTTGGGGGTGATTTTGCCAGAGGTGATCAGAGAAAGTTCCACAGAGCAGATGATGTAAGACTGAAAAATCTGAGCACAGTTGGAATTTAACAGGTGGACGGAGGGAGAAGGCATTCCGGTGGAGGAAAGGGCACGGACACACATGTGGACAAGCCAGGTATTTTCAGGGATGGATCATGAGGCTAGAGTTTAGGCTGCAATTGGGAAGGTCTTTGCTTTTCGTGTTAAGGACTTAGGTTTTACTCTGTTTAAGTTGCCAATTTCAAAAAGATCTTAATCAAGAGTGACACCAACAGAGAGCTCTGTTTTAGAAGGATAACCCAGGCATCAGTTTGGAGGCTAAATCGGAGGAAAGAATAAATGTTAGGGAGCTATTATAGTAGCTTGAAAAAAGAAGCAGTGTGTAAATCAATGTGAATATATAAGGAGAAATTCTTGTCATTATTTTGATGTATTTCCCCCCCCCCCAAAAGGCATCTCAAAAAGAGAGTCTTTGACAGGACACTGGCAGGGTGGTGGACTTATTACTGGTAGGTGGGGGTAGAAGTCCAGGCTTCCCTCTTCACTTCCTTAACATTTGAAGAGGTGCTTCACATTGATGCAGGGTTGGGATGGGAGTTCTGTCTCCCCACATGGTCTCCACTAACATCGAGCTGAGGGTAGCATTATTGCTGCTGCACGATGGTGAAAATCTGGAATCTCCACCAGTCCTCTTCTGACACCACCCAAGTTGGGAGGGGCAGAGGTGGACATGGGTCCAGGCTCTCCATGTGGTCTCCTCTGACACTGTGGAGGGTGCAGATGCTCATTCCTGGCCATCAAAGAGAAAGACCTGGATCCCTACACAGCCTTCTCTGCATTCCCTGGTGGGGGTGTTAAGATGCCTTCTTACAGGCTGGTGAGGATGCAAGTCTAGGCTCTCCACTTGGCCTCTGCTGGCCTGGATTGGGATAGAGAACACAACGTTTTCTGTGCTGTTTGGCTGGAGTAGAATTTCATTGTCCCAAAGTTTTCTGTTTAGCTAGGCTGCCCTTTCCATGGTCCTTTGCATAGAGAGAGCAGACTTTTCTTGAGGCCTTTCTTTGTCTGTGCCAATTGGCATTGCAGGGTTGCCAGCTTCTTCAGCTTTGAGTCTAGGCTCTAGGAGGCAAAGAACCAGGCCACTCACCACCATGTTTTCCTTGAGTCCCCTGGTCCCCCGCCAGTCTGCCTTCTCCTTTGCACTGTTGGGTCTTCTCTTCTTTGTTTTAGGGTTTTCTGGTTGTGAGCTGGGGGAATAATAGAGAAAAGAACATCTATTCTATCTTCCTGGAAAAGAAAGTCTTCCAGTTAGTCCTTCCTAGCATTATGATTTAAAATCCCACCACTCCTCTCCATTTCACAGTGAAAATAAGAACAATAGAAAATGATAAAGGATGGTATGTATGTGTAGGTAAATATGAGAGAAATATTTCTCTGTAAGGAGAGGTCTTATATGATAGCCCTTTTCTGTTAGTCCAATAGAATCAATTCCCTACCATGTACAAAGTACTGGGAATGGACAGTATTTATACAAGGATAAGCCATGGGCCCATCCTTCAGGTTATTGAAAAGCTTACACCATTTGCTTAATATGTTCCAGAAGATGCAAAAATGTGTGTGATGCCCTTGCTCTTTGGTGGCAGTGGCAGCTGGGAATGAGGAAGAGACCTAGAATGAGACAGTCCTGTGTCCCCATTCAGTTGTGACTTTATAGATGGAGGAGCTTTACTAGGTTGCCTCTCTCCCTGATGTGATAGAGCCCACTAATTCACTCCCAATGCCTATAGCAAAAATGCCAAAAGCCCCTGATTCCTTTCTTTCCTTAAGATATTTAAACACCCCAGGACTTTATGACAGTAGGATAAGGGACTGGACTCTCAGTCCTATGAATGTTCAGAAACTTGTGTTTTTAATTTTTATTTTACCTGCTTGTTAACCGTTTTCACGTGCTTATTTCCCCCTTTATACCATGGGATCATGTCAGACACAGTACATGGGCTGCTTTGCAGTCTCTACAGGGATATATTTGGAGATATGCTAGGAAAAGGCAGCATTTTAATCAGTGATTTATATGCACTTTTAAAAAAGCCTTGTCAAGCCTGCTTTTCCCATTTAACCTTGAATTCTTTTCATAACGCTGTGTCTTGATTTTATGTTCCTTAATGTGCCATATTTTTCTCCACAATAGATTTTCAACTAAATTGGCCTAAAACAAGAGGGATGCTGAATGCTTTTTGTAACCATGGAAACATTTCTGGGCACTTACTGGGGACCTGGTTGCCAATAGTAATGTAGCAGAGAAAATAGATACACTTCATTTAGCAGTTGCCTCTGATTAAGAGGCAAAGAGACTCCTTACAGTGCCATCTCAAGATAGGCTTTTTGGTTTAAAGACCCAAATCCAAAAACACCAACTTCTCAGTCAAGAAGCAGTTATGACAAACACCTTTGATATGTATTGGGAAGGAGTTCTAATTGCATTTAAAATCATCTTTGTTTTAAGTTTTTCAACTCATGCTTTTTTTTTAAAAAAAATTAGGCTGTTTTTTTAACCACATGAATTTGTTTCCAGGAAATATGCTCACTATTTCCTGAAATAGCCTGCTAATGGAATTAATGTGTTCCAAGTATACTGGCACATAGAACTTTAGACAAACTCTTTGGCTACCTGGAATGTATTTAAAAAGTAGAACAGTAGAAATGAGGGTGATATAACTTGACTTTCAATCAGATTACTCTACCAAGTTAGTATGACATGGAAGAGAAAATCCCACATGGTCCTTAGTTGCTGGTTGGTTTGGAGCTTTGATGGGTTGAAGTATTTTTTTCTGTCGATGCTCTTAGGATGGCTTGTGGCGGTTGAGACTAAATGGTACCAGGGAATGTAATGCAGTTGATATATAAATCATACAGGCTTCATTGCCTTTCTATAGGATGCGTGACTGCACATAAGATGTTACATCCTGCCGTTCCTTTATTTGTAATACTGGCACTTCGCTTGTTTTCATTGCACGAGTGCTGTCTTGAGGGTAAATCTATTCCTGGTTAAATTTATCTTCATTTGTTAATCCTTCATTTGATAGCATTTGCCATCATGTTCCTCAGTTATCTGGAATTGTCCATTAAAAAAGGATTAGTCTGAGAAATCTTCAGATTTGTTTTCTAAAAGCTTTATGAAGTTAGTTTTCTCGGTATGTTGACTTGCACGTTTTAGAAAAACTAGGTGTTAATGAACACACTAAAAGCTGACACAGTTTTCAGAGCCTTGACATTAAGGCATGGAGTTTATTATTGCTGTGGTTATGTATTTTGCCATTGTTGTCATTTTTAAAGGACATTTCAGGCATGTAACAAAATCCTACATGGCCAGAAATTAGAACACATAACTTATACACATGATCAAAATATTGATTCAATTTTTACCTTGATTTCTGGGTCTTACAATAAATGCTAGAACATTTTTTTACGGTCAGGTTTAAAATGAGAAAATAAAGTCCATTTTCTATTTTCCCATTCTTACCATCATTAGGGATGGATTACAGGAATTAGAGATAACATAGTACAAATAAGCTTAAATTCCATTTTAATGATTCTCAAGGAACCAGATTTTTTTTTTTTAAATATATTTTATTGATTTTTCACAGAGAGGAAGGGAGAGAGATAGAGAGCTAGAAACATCGATGAGAGAGAAACATCGATCAGCTGCCTCCTGCACATCTCCTACTGGGGATATGCCCGCAACCAAGGTACATGCCCTTGACCGGAATCGAACCTGGGACCTTTCAGTCCGCAGGCCGACGCTCTATCCACTGAGCCAAACCGGTTTCGGCAGGAACCAGATTTTTTAAAAAAATAATGGAATTTCTTGATAATAAAAAGGTCCAGGAGTCTTCCTAGCCCTGAGACTCAGACAGTAATGGAGCCAGGTGTGTTTTTCTTACAATCATCTAGTCTAATGATGAAGAAGTTGGGGCCAGGTAGGAGCTATGAGCTTCATAAGACCTCCCCCACCCTACCCCCCAATATATCTTGTTTCTTCTTGCTTGAGGGAGATTCTTACCTGTGTGTTTGTGTGTTGTTATATTTCTAATTACCATAGAAATATTACCCTCCTCTCCCTCTATTTTATTCTTCTTTCTTTGGTAAATCCCCTTCTCCCTTCCCTGCTACTCTTTCCCAACATCCACTCCAGAGGAGAGAGTCTTGTTTCTGAAAAAGAGCCTTATGCTAAAGAGAGTTTCTGAGACGTGGTTAAGTTTCTCTTCCCTTTGAGCTCTTGTTAATTCTGCTCAGGGGTGGGCTGGGCCACTGTTAGTGGAGATATTAGTGCCCTTTACATTTCCTAGTTTTCAAACTTATGACACATTAAAAAACGTAGGAAAATGTATCATGAAATAACAAACACCCACAAACCCACCATTTAACTTGGCCAAATTTTAACATTTTTCCACATTTAATCCAGATTTATTTTTACGAAGCCATCTAGGACAGATATAATTAGAGTTCCCTGAGAACCCCCTCTTTGTTTTCTCTCCCTTCTCTCCTCACCAGGAGTAAAACAAATCTAAATTGGAGGGTTATGATTCTCATCGTATTTTCATTCTTCTCCTGCAAGTTTTTGTACCTGTAAATTATGCATACCATAGGTTTACATGTTTTAAAACTTTACACAAATGATATAATGTTGAACACGCGTCCTGCCTTTGTGGTTGAAGTGGAGGGCTCCTATTGTACAGGAGAGGCTATCCTGGTAGGCCCATCTCAGGCAACTTGGCAATAGTAGTAAACCCATTACAGCACGGAGCCAATGGATAGGTCCTGGCAACAGCCCCTGAGCATTCACCAGGGAGGAAAGATCAAGGGAGCAATAGCTCTCCTTCGGCACTCCAGCCGTGGAAATGAAGTCATGCTATTTCAGTCTTCAGTGGCACAGCCTGAGTCATTTTCACAAGAGGGGTGTCCTTGTCAAGAGATTTTTAGCTAAGATGGGAGAGAAGACCAGAGAGTACTGTCATTCAGTATTAGCGCCGGAGAATATTTATCTTGCTGGTTATCAACTGAGTCTTTAAATTACTTCAATTACAGTTTTGGTTTTTAGTTATGGCATTGATTATAATGGAATTCTTTTCAAACTATAAGTATTTGACCCCCAAATGTGTTTCTGAAACTGCCATGATTTTATCTACATTAACGTTATCTCATTTTTTCTGATGCTTGAGCTTCCTTGCTAGACTGTGTAAAGTCCTTAGAACAGGGACCATGCATTAATGTTTTCTGTATCCATCCCAGCCATACTACATTAAGCTTGTGACTTTCCTACGTTAGATTTACAATAAGTGTTTCATAAGTCAGGGGGACTGTTACACTTTGCAGAGGTTCTGGCGTACCTTTCTCAGGCAACATGGAAGACTCTGGGATATCTCCAAAGATACGTGCTTGCCTGCCCTTTCGGCCTGCCTGTTCTGTATTCGGGAATTTTTGAAATGTGAGAATTAAATTGTGGAAAGTTGATATTTATCAAATGTCTTTTTTAGTAATAATTCCTTGCAGATCCAAAGGAATATAAATGCTTCCTCCTATTGGACTGGTCAGTTTCTTTTAGCCTCCCTTGCTTGATGGTTAATATCTCCCTCACCTCTAGATGTTATCAGGGTCCAGGGCTCAGCCTTTGGACTTGTCTCTCTTTTGCTCCACCCTCTAGTTTCCATCTCACTTAGCGTGCAAACCGGACCCCTTCCAGTGGCTACCCGATCCATGGTAATCGAGCCCCATGCTGCCTCTCTGGCCTCTCACTGCCCTTTTCTCTCTTGTCAACTCTGGCTGCCTTGGATCTTCTTAAACATCAGCTGTGCCCCTGCTTCAGGGCTTTTGCATACGCTGTCTCCTCTGTCTCGAATGCCCGTCCTCCATATGTCCCCAGCATTTGCTACCACACTTCCCTCACATCTTTGCTCAAATGGCCCCTCTCAGAGGCCTTTCTGATCACATGAATTTAACCTGTACCTCCCTCCACTCTCCAGCCATCCCATCCTCTTTCTATGGGATGCCCCCCCGCCCCCCACCACACTACTTATTGCTGTTTGACCTGTTATACTTGTCTGTCTCCATGAGGCAGACATTTCCATTCATTTCTTTCATGGGTGTATACCCCACATCTAGAAGTGCTTGCCTCATGGTGGAAATAAATAAATATTTGTCAAATAAATGAATGACTACTTTTTTTGCTATTTGTTATACCCTGTTTTCAGTTTATTTTGACAACATTCATAAATTGAGTGACTGAATTTGCTATGAGATGCTTTTAGATTTGTAATAAGAGAAACTGTAAGCTATTGAAATGGAAGAACTGTAGCTTTTCTTCACTTTCACAAGGTATTAGAAAAAAGTAGGTTAAACCTTTAATAGAAGAAATATTACTATATCAATACAAAAGATTTTAATCCCTTAGTAATTCATGTTGGTATATGATGTAAAGTGAAGTTCTAAGTTGGGGATTGTTCCGATGGGCCATATTTTTCAAAGTACCATTTGTTTAGCACATTCTTCCTTCTTTCCCATTGATTTTCGTAAAGTTGTAGAGCTTTCTTTATCATTTATTGTGTTCTTCTTTCTGTTAATCTGTTTCAGGGATGCCTTATCTAGTCCTTTAGCTCTAACTTCTATCAACATAGATTAAGGAATCTTTTTTGTATTCCTAGTTTGTTTGGGGATAGAACAGATTATAAGTTTTATTATATGCTTTCTCTGCACTTATTGAAATAACCATATGGTGTTTTTGTTTGTTTGTTACTGAGTGGATTACATTGGTTGATTTTCAAATGTTAAACTAGCTTTATATTCTTGTAATAAATCTGACCTAGTAATGAAATGTTATTCTTCTTATATATCAAGGGATTTGAATTCAAATATCTTGATTATGGTTTCTACATCTTTGCTCATGAAAGATATTGGCCTGTCATTTTCCTTTCTTGTAATGTCCTCTTCAGATTTTACTGTCGAGGCTATGCTTACCTCATCACATGATTTGAGTAATGTTTGCCTCTTTTTCTATTGTCTTATCATGTAGGTTTGGTATTATTTCTTCTTTTGCAGTTGAGCAGATTTCACTAGGGAAGCTATCTGGAACTGGAATTTTCTTTGTGGAAAGAAATTAAATAATTGATTGAATTTCTTTAATGTACTAGTATAATGAACCTTTCAGGTTTTCTTCTTCTGTCAGGTCTTTTCTAATATATACATTTAAAGTTAGGTTTTCTTAAAAACTGCTTTAGTTGCCATCCACAGATTTAATATGTTGTATTTTCATTATAACTATGCTCAACACATTTTCTAATTTGTTTCAAGTATCTTTCCAGTTATCTTTCTTTTAGTTATTTCTAGTTTAGTGGTCAGAGGATATACTCATGTCATTTTAATCCTTTAAAATTTGAAATTTGTGTTGCTTTTTTTTATTGGTGCAGTAATTAGAAAAAAATGCATATCATTAAGGAGTGTAAAGTGTGTGTGTATATATATATACACACACACGTATATGCATTCCACGTTCAAAGGCTGTTAAATCGTGTTGTTTACCCATATCTTCAGAAAAAATCACTTCTACTGTTGTGGTAAACAACCTGCTTCCCTATTTATAATGGTCTGGCCCTCTAGCAACTTCAGCGCAAAATTATAGCTAATTTGCCTACAAACGTCAGGTGATCATAAAATTGTGGCCACTCAGTGTGTGTGTGTGTGTGTGTGTGTGTGTGTGTGTTTGTGTGTGTGTGTATAGTTAGGTAGGGTTAGGGAAACCTATTAAAATCTTTAAATATGATTACAGATTTTTCTATTTTTGTATATAGCCTGAAGTTATATTAGTTAAGGGTTGTTTTCTCTTCCTATTAAAATAACCTTGTTAATATGAAATGCTTTATTTTTAGTAATACTTCTTGCCTTAAAGTTTATTCAGATATTAATAAAAATGTACCATATTACTTTTGGTTACTGATTGCATGTGCTAGAGTTTTTTCTATCCAGCTTTATACAATTTAAAGCAGGTTACTTATGAATAAATATAATTGGATCTTCTTTAATTTTACCTAGTATGACAATATTTATATTTTAAGGCGAGTATTCAGTGCATTTATATTTAATGTAGTTACTGATATAAGTGCTTTTAAGGCAGTTTACTGTATTTTCTATACCCATTTTGTCTTTTTTTTGTTCCATTATTTCCTTTCTTTTGAATTAATCAAATATTTGCATTAGTGTATTTTTAATTAACTTTTTAGTGATATGTACTTTTAGGTGGTTACCCTAGAGATTATAATATTAATTGTTAACTTTTTAAAGTCAACTCTAAATTTTATCACTTCTTGAACAATGCAAAGACTTTGTAACATTTTAATTTCATATATCCACCTTTGTACTTCTGTGTTTCTATTGTCAAACCTTTTACTTCTACAAATATTTTAAATCCCCCAAGAATTAGAATTAATATTTGTTTTCTTATTAAGGTATAATTTAAACATTTTACCACTTTATGTGTAGTGTAAGAACCTTACAACAGTATATTTCTAATTCCTCCTCCCTATCCTTTGTCATTATCACACATTTTACTTTTAACATATACACGAAATACCCATTATATTGCTATTATTTTTGCTTTAGACAGTTACCTTTTAGAAAATTTAGAAATAAGAAAATGAATTTTCCTGGATATAGGTCCAGGAAAGAGAAATGGCTCTAACTAACCACCTCAAAAGTAGAGCCCAATAAAGGGGATTGTGCTCTGAGCTGGAGAGAGACCTCATTTTCTTGTTTGTGGCTCTAGATTTTTTTTTCCTAAGGGTATATGCAGATATGGGTATAAGGGTTTCTATATCCAGAGACTATTCTGATTGATTGCTGCTGATGTCTCATAGGCTGTTAAAATATTTAATATTCTTCTTTCACTATGTTATTATGTTTTTTAGATTGAAGCATGAATTTGCCATTCATTGTATTTCAATCTTAGTTGTACTGTAGTCATGCTCTCAGAGATGACATATGGCTCACTCACTGTCCTTTGGTTCTTGCAGCATCATGACCTTGCGTGCTCAATATTATGTTGTGAGTTTAACTCTCCTTGACCTTCCCATTGAATCTGGTGTGGGTATCAGATTGGAAACACAACTCAGAAGTCTCAAGACAGCCATATTTAACTCGAGTCCTCTATTCCTCCCATCACCTCCCTCAAACTGCTCGAAAGAGACTTTCTGTTTCAGAGGGAAATTTATAGTTTGTGTAGTCAGAGCATCTCTGAAAAGTTGGTCATTTTTACTTCAGACTTCATTATTGCTGGGGGTTGTATCAAATGTAGGATCTGATTCCTTAGCAAGGAGGAACCTCAGTATTATCCTTTGCTATTACTGAAAGCATTGATGCTCCATCTGAGCCTTTTATTCAGGGACATCACTGTGCCATTCTTGGCATGGCTGGGCTTCGGAAGACAGAATTTGCTCAATTGGATTGTGCCACCGTACAATGCCCTGAATAGTAATTTGTTTGGCCCCTGTCTTCAGTTGGTTGTCTTGCAACTCTTTGGAAAGAGCCTCAAACACAGTGGGTTGTACACAGTGGGTTCTATTGAACTTGGTACTGGTAATGGTGG
The DNA here is from genome assembly GCF_000147115.1 of Myotis lucifugus. Taxonomy (NCBI): domain Eukaryota; kingdom Metazoa; phylum Chordata; class Mammalia; order Chiroptera; family Vespertilionidae; genus Myotis; species Myotis lucifugus. The sequence goes on along the minus strand of NW_005871214.1, from coordinate 1,149,546 downwards.
TGAAGATGATGATTATAATTCATATCAGTTCTTGAAAGCTTATTGTGTATTAAGCAGTTCTTGAGTGCTTCATATACATTAAATTATTCAATCCTCCTAACAATTCTATAACTCCTATTATTAACTCCATTTTACAAAAGAGGAAACTGAGGCATATGTTTAAACCCAGAATCACGTAGGTATAGGATTTGAACACAGGCAGTCTGGCTCTTAACCACAATGCCATGCTGCCTCTGTAAATAATTAACCCATAGCATTCGTCTGTTTGTTTAAACTTCTATGTAAATTGGAGAATATTGTACATGAATTCTCATGTTAATATGGTTGTCAAAATAGAATTGAGAATTACTTGAACATACTGATTAAGGAGAATAGGTTTTATGATTGAATGGGAACAGTCATCAAAGTGTTAACATCTAGAAGGCTAAAATCATATTATTACAACCACTGCTGAAGTAAATATTCTTTTCTTAAAAGTAAACTACACTAATATTTTTGGACTGGGCTCAAAAGACAATTTAAAAAGGGAAATTGAAAGTTAATTGATAAATGCAAACTTGGAAGTACTAAGTTTATGGAAGTATATTGAAGTGTGAATAAGAAAAAGAAGTAGGAGAAACTTAGTGGAATTTAGTAGGTATGATAAAAAACACATATAGAACTTTACAGTATCCAATTCTGGGAGCTCCTTCTTTAAAGTGAACGTAGCTATGTGTGTTCCTCAGTGGAAAATTCAGTCGGGGGCCAGAGTTTCAAGCAGTGTGTGATGCTCTGAATTACCTTTCATCGGAGTGGTTCCCACAGGGCCAGCCTGAACATCACAATTAGGAATGAACTGGCCCTTTTAGAGCAAAGTCTTGGGTGAGCAGGAGGTGAGAAGGAGATATAAAGAGCATCCATCATTTTCTCCCCGTATTGGCAGCAGCCGCACCTCACCCTGGGAACAGATGTCAGGCGTTTCCACTGCACCTGTGTGAACAAATAGCGATGCCCAAGGTGGTTTTATCTTGATTGTGAAGATTCTCGATGAGTGTATGGAGATCATGTGGAGCTCTAAAAATGATATGTTACACTTCCTTTTGGGAATGCTACTCCCAGAATAGCACTGTTCTTTGAAATCCTCATTTAAATGAGCTTCATGATTTGTGGAAGGTGAGAATGCTCACACCTGCTTTGCAGATTGATAAACTCTGCCCTAAATTCCTAACAGGTGGATTGCTTGAAGTCGTGTGGTGAGTCAGCAGTGGGACTCTCGATAGAATTCAGTTGTTCTATCCCTCACAGATTCTCTGGAGGAAGTCTCCCACCTCTCTCTTGCGTTAGGGTAGTTAGAAAAAAAGTTCAGTAGTAGAGAGTGTTTGCTGGTTTTATCAGCTTGAGGGCGTTGCATTTCTGTGTGTATGTGTGTGTACACATTGGTGTGTTTGTGTGTGTTTCTGTGTTTGCCTATGTTTTCTGAAACATTTTTGCTACATGGTATCTTCTTCCCACTTCCCAGATGGTAGTTCTGATTTTTCCTTCTTCTGGGGCGTGGGGACGGGGGCGGGGAAATTGCTCACAAATCTGGAGGATTCATTCACCAGTTGACAGACTTTAAGAGCAGCTGATAGGAGACTACCCTCTGCCACTGGTTCCCCCACACTCTTCTCCACTGGGCATCAGCAAATAATGCAGAGAAGCGATTCAATGTTAGTTCTAGTAGGGAGGTTTGGGCAGTAGGAAACTTTGACAAATATTGAAAAGATTCGATTAAAACCAAATTGAAATGTCTCTTTTTGCTCAGATTAAAGCCATTTGTTGTCAATCTTTCACTGACTTTTTTGTTTGTTTGTTTAGATCAGTTTCTATTACTAGAATGGCAATTTTGTCCACTTGATTTTGTACTGCTAGGGGAAATAAGTTAGTTTTGAAAGTGTTATGAACAGAACTTGCTCATAGAATATTGGAAATTCAACCAAAAAGTGATGAATCCCTTGAGTAGAAATCATTTTGAAAGGTCTTCGAATGACGAGTTGTACTGAGACTAGTGTGGCCTCGATTTACCTTCAATTGTTAAAACATAAGAGGTCCATCTAGGCCAGTGGTTCTCAACCTTCTGGCCCTTTAAATACAGTTTCTTATGTTGTGACCCAACCATAAAATTATTTTCGTTGCTACTTCATAACTGTAATGTTGCTACTGTTATGAATCGTAATGTAAATATCTGATATGCAGGATGGTCTTAGGCGACCCCTGTGAAAGGGTCGTTCGACCGCCAAAGGGGTCGCGACCCACAGGTTGAGAACTGCTGATCTAGGCCATCTCCACAGCAGTTCAACTCCTGTCTAGTTTTGTGCCATAAATTTTGCTGATTACTCTCACTTTCTCTTTCATACAATTTTAGTTGAACTACCTGTTTCACTTCCTTGCTAAGGGACAGAATATAGCTTTGGTCTATCTACACCATGGTTATGGAGGTTTTGTTTGCTATTTGTTAATTGGATTCAAAGGTGGTTTTAACTTTTCTCTCGATTAGTGAATAGAGTGTATTAAATTATCATTAACTGAAGTCAAGCATAGATGAAATAAAGTGGATTTTCAGTGTCCTTTTGTATTTATAAAATGAAAACTGCAAAGAAAGAAAATTAAGGCCACAATTTATCTGCATTTATCCAAATTTATTTGCATTTAGTTATTAATAAGAAGCAGAAATACCATATCATTTTTTTTTTAATTTTTCGCTAAGAGTATTACAAAGGGTATTACATAAGTGTCCTTTTCCAACCCCCCCCCCACCCTTGACAAGCCCCTGCCCTCCCTTACCCCCCAGTGTCTTATGTCCATTAGTTATGATTATATGGATGCATACAAGTCCTTCGGTTGATCTCTTACTCCCCTCCCTCCTGTCCCCCAACCCTCCCTGGCCTTCCCACTGCAGTTCGACAATCAGTTTGAGGCAGCTCTGCCACTGTATTTATTAGTGTTCGAAAGTTTGTAATGGTCTTAATTATCCACGAAAGAGTGAGATCATGTGGTATTTTTCCTTCATTGACTGGCTTGTTTCACTTAGCATAATACTCTCCAGTTCCATCCATGCTGTTGCAAATGGTAAGAGTTCCTTCTTTTTAACAGCAGCATAGTATTCCATCGTGTAGATGTACCACAGTTTTCTAATCCATTCATCTACTGATGGGCACTTAGGCTGTTTCCAGATCTTAGCTATGGTGAATTGTGCTGCTATGAACATCTGGGTGCATATATCCTTTCTGATTGGTGTTTCTGGTTTCTTGGGAAATATTCCTAGAAGTGGGATCACAGGGTCAAATGGGAGTTCCATTTCCAATTTTTTGAGGAACCTCCATACTGCCTTCCATAGTGGCTGCACCAGTCTGCATTCCCACCAGCAGTGCACAAGTGTTCCTTTTTCTCCACATCCTCTCCAGCACTTGTCGTTTGTTGATTTGTTGATGATGGCCATTCTGACAGGTGTGAGATGGTACCTCATTGTTGTTTTGATTTGCATCTCTCGGATGATTAGTGACTTTGAGCATGTTTTCATATGTCTCTTGGCTTTCTGAATGTCCTCTTTGAAAGGTGTCTATTTAGATCCTTTGCCCATTTTTTGATTGGATTGTTTATCTTCTTTTTGTTAAGTTGTATGAGTTCCCTATAAATTTTGGAGATTAAGCCCTTATCAGATATGACGTTGGCAAATATGTTTTCCCACGAGGTGGGTTTTCTTGTTGTTTTGTTGATGGTTTCTTTTGCTGTGCAGAAGCTTTTTATTTTGATGTAGTCCCATTTGTTCATTTTCTCTTTAGTTTCAACTGCCCTAGGAGCTGTATCAGTGAAGAAATTGTTTTGGCATATGTCTGAGATTTTGTTGCCTTTGTATTCTTCTAGAATTTTTATGGTTTCCTGTCGTACATTTAGGTCCTTTATCCATTTTGAGTTTATTCTTGTGTATGGTGTAAGTTGGTGGTCTAGTTTCATTTTCTTGCATATATCTGTCCAATTTTCCCAACACCATTTATTGAAGAGACTATCTTGGCTCCATTGTATGTTCATGCCTCCTTTGTCAAAAATTAATTGAGCATATTGGTTCGGGCTAATTTCTGGACTCTCTATTCTATTCCACTGATCTATATGTCTGTTCTTGTGCCAGTACCAGGCAGTTTTGAGAACAGTGGCTTTGTAATACAGCTTGATATCTGGCATTGAGATCCCGCCTACTTTGTTCTTTCTCAGGATCGTTGCAGCTATTCGGGGTCTTTTTTTATTCCAGATGAATTTTTGGAGAGTTCGTTCTAGATCTTTGAAGAAGGCCATTGGTATTTTAATGGGGAGTGCGTTGAATGTATAGATTGCTTTGGGTAGTATAGACATTTTAATGATGTTGATTCTACCAATCCAAGAACATGGTATGTTCTTCCATCTGTTTATGTCTTCCTCTATCTCTTTTTTCAGCGTCCTGTAGTTTTCTGAGTAGAGGTCTTTAATCTCTTTAGTTAAGTTTATTCCTAGGTATCTTAATTTTTTTGGTGTGATGGTAAATGGGATTGTTTTTCTAATCTCTCTTTCTGAAAGTTCACTACCTGTCTCCGACCGACCGCCAGCGACGGCCGGGTATGGGCCCGACGCTCCAGCGCCATCCATTTTCAGGGCTAGTTGATTCGGCAGGTGAGTTGTTACACACTCCTTAGCGGATTCCGACTTCCATGGCCACCGTCCTGCTAGAAATACCATATCATTTGATTCGAAGTAAAAACATGTCTTGGAACCAGACTGTGCTTAAAGCCTAGGTGACCTTAGGCATATTAACTTACTTCCTCTGTGCCTCAGTTTTCTTATCTATAAAATGGGGAGAAATAATAGTACCTGTTTCATAGTGTTGTTGTGACGATTACATAAGATACTGTAAAACACACAAGCTATTTAGAATAGATTTTCTTGAACTATTAAAATCAACTTAGATCAATATTGTGAAAGTTCACTTTAAAGTCCCTTTGAAAATATACTCACTGTCTTAAAAGATAAAAGGTCACAATGTACAAATAAATGCAGGCAGGCCTGTCTATATTAAACACTAGCATGTCCTCAAAACTGACTCCTGTTCAGTTGAGTTCAGAGAAAGAGACTTGCCAATCTGGGTTTCGAGTGAGCTAAACTGCATTAATTTGCAGGTCTATTCACATTTAGCACAAACACTATAGTTAGAAAAACACTGTGGAGCTGTTCAGAAATGGAGATGATGTTCACAGTATATTTTAAAGGTGGAAAAAAATAGTTCAACCTCATTTGAAAGGCAAATAGTCACTAATCTACATGCACAGGTAGTCAAACTTTTGGGCATCTTTTCACTCCTACTAATCATGAAAACAAAAAAGACAAATGTGAGCCTGGAAGTGAGGTAAATGATCATGTTTTGGGGTAAAAGTAATTTAGAAACCAGAAGAGCCCCCTCATGTTACAGTCCAGGAAGCTGAGAACGGGACATTATGGTGAACTTGCTCTAAATGTCATGAATAGGTGGTGACAGGGGACACGCATCATGACTCATGAAATGACTCAGTGTCAAACTCACCTTCCTGGGAAAATTGGAAAATCTTGATAGAGTGGTGACTTCTAATTAAGTGTTCTTGACACCAAGGAGCCAGGCCTCTCACAGAAGGTAAGAGTGGGTGGTGTCTGTGTATGTCAGAGCTTGGCTCAAAGAGGAAGGTTTCATCTGGTACTAAAAGACAGTTGAAATATAAGGAAGGGCCTATACAGGAAAGATAGACTTCATCTGACCTCTAAAAGCAAGAGGCTGCAGACACCAAAACCTAAGAAAGGCAGCAGCACAATTTTTCAAACTATAAAAATGTAAGGGAATTTAATGGAGTGAAGAATAATGAGCCAATTACCTTGATAATGGCTCAGAGAGGTTAGGAGGGAATATACTGGCTTAGGTGAATAAAACAGGAGTGATGACATAGATGACCCAGGAAGTTGAAAGCATGGGAAGTGGAAGGAAAATCAGTTACAAAAGAAAAATGGTAGAAGCCTAAAAAATGAATAAGGTAAAAGTTGGCATTATTGCTAGTAACTGATCATCATAATAAAATTTAAAGTTTTATAAAAATGTAGGATGCTATAAAGATAATTTTTGTCATTTCCTTCCCTATTGAAAAATCATTGACTCTTTCTGGGTTTTAATTACTTTCTCTGTGAGGTAAGAATTAAAATTACATACCATTCTAAAGATCTGTTATTCTTTGACATTTAGAAGAATCAGGAATCATTTACTTAAAAATTCCCCCAAATAGTGACAACTTAAAATCTATTATTTTGTAATGTCCATTAACTTAGGATGCTTTTGTTTACCCAATACATAACATTCTTATTTCAGTTTATAAATATACTAGAGGCCTGGTGAACAAAAATTTGTGCACTTGGGGGGGTCCCTCAGCCCAGCCTGTGCCCTCTCGCAGTCTGGGACCCCTCGGGGGATGACCACCTGCTGGCTTAGGCCCACTCCCCGGGGGATTGGGCCTAAGCTGGCAGTCAGACATCCCTCTGGCAGCCCGGGAGCCCTCAGGGGATGTCCACTTGCCAGCAGGGAGCAGGCCTGAGCTGCAGTCGGACATCCTTAGCGCTGCTGAGGAGGCGGGAGAGGCTCCCACCACCACCGCTGTACTGGCAGCCATCAGCCTGGCTTGTGGCTGAGCAGAGCTCTCTCTGTGGAAGCGCACAGACCACCAGGGGCAGCTCCTGCATTGAGCATCTGGCCCCTGGTGGTCAGTGTGTGTCATAGTGACCAGTTATTCCCAGTTGTTCTGCTGTTAGGGTCAATTTGCATATCACCCTTTTATTATATAGGATTATTTCTTTGAGTTTCTAAACATCAATCCGAATAATGAATAATGATCTTTATTCTGAAACTGAATAATGATAATGATCTTTAAGTTTTAAATATCTGGTTAATTTGCAAGCAAAATTCTTATTCAGTTTTGAAAATCAGATTAAACATAATATTGATAGATTTGGGAGCTTCTAAGTAAAAAATGTCACTAAGGTAAATGTAACAAAATTTAAAACAACTAATTGAGAAAAAGTAGAAGTGGGGGTGGTTGGTGTGTTTTTTGTTGTTATTTGTTTTAGGCACTCAAATCTATTAGGTAAATAGACTTTTTAAAAAGTCACTTACCTGATGAGTGTCATTGCAGTGATTGAAAGATATTCTTATCCCTAATTATTTCAGGTGAACCCATCTTATTTGGTTTGTCTTGAATTCTGTACTTTTAGAAATATACCAATTATTGAATGTATGTCTAACACTAGATCATAAATTACAGCATCAGTACTCTTTGATATATATTTCATGAAATTAAAAGTATCTCTGATGTTAAGTTAGAATAATAAACTCAAGGAAAATATATTTCTCTAAGTATTTAAGAAAATATTATGTCTCAAAAATATAGAAGGCTAAATGCTTAATTTGATTTTAAAATATAAAGGCAAAGTACATCTCAAAAACCATAGGACAATTGAAAAGTAGGTTCCATAGACATTTTATAAAACCAAAGATAAACATGTATCTTCAGATTTTGTTACTAATGAAATAAGTTGAAATTTTCCTTCCCGAAGGTCAAAAGTGGAAATAAAATGTTGGACAATAATACAAATGAATGTGCTAGGTACAAACTTCAGTTATTAGATCAGGGCCCTCCCTCCTTCCACACCTCAATGCATAAAGAATAGAAACTGGCATTGCATACCTCACTTTTTTATTTTCAAAGCAAGGACACATACTCTGGACGAAATTTAACAATCATGTATCAATGGAATCATTTGAGAAGAAGTTCATGAGCCATTATGGGGAGAGAGTATAAGAAAAGATGAGCAAGCTGGAGAGGAAAATGAGCAGGTTAGTTAGTAGCTTGTAGGAAAATGAAAGATGTAGAAATATGCTAGAATTTATAAATATGTAACTAATATCCAATTAAAATACAAAACCTCCTGATAGCATATACAAAAGTGAACTCAAAATGAGTCATAGACATAACTATAAAAGCTAAAACTCTTAGAAACAAACCTGAGAGTAAATCTTTATGACTTTGGTTTGGCCAAAGCCTTATTAGATGGGACACTAAAAGTGCAAGTGACAAAAACAAAACAAAACACCTAGATAAATTGGATTTCATAAAAAATTAAAATCTTTTGTGCTACAAATGATACCATCAACAAAATGAAAACAATGGGAGATAGTACTTGTAAATAATATATCTCACAAGGGACTTACATGTAGAATGTATAAGGAACTCTTACAACTTAGTAAAAGGCAGTAATCCATTTAGAAAATTGATAAAAGACTTGAATAGACATTATTCAAAAGAAGATATACAAATGGCCAATAAGTATGTGTAAAGATGTCCAAAATTGTTAGTCATCAGGGAAATGCAAATTAAAACCACAATAAGATAGCACCATGCGCTCATTAAGATGCCAATAATAAAAAAGATAATAACAAGTGTTGATGAGAATATGAAGAAATTGGAACCTTCATACACTGATGGTTGGACTATAAAATGGTACAGCCTCTTGGATAACATGGAGTTATTATATAACCCAACAATTCCACTGATAAGTACATATACAAGAGAAATGAAAACATATGTCCACACAAAAACTTGTACATGAATGTTCAGAACAGCATTATTCATAATAACTAAAAAGTGAATCAACTCAAATGTCCATCGACTGATGGGTCGATAAACAAAACGTGGTATATACATACAATGGAATATTCAGCCATAAAAAGGAATGAAGTACTGATTCATACTACCATGTGGATGAACTTTGAAAACATTATGCTAAGTGAAAGAAGCCAGTCACAAAAGACCACATATTGTAGGACTCCTTTTATTTGAAATGTCAAGAGTAGGCCAATCCCCAAAAGTAGGTGAATGATTGGCTAGGGCTGGCGGGGAATGAGGTGATTGAGGGGAGGGGATGATGGGTAAGAGATGCAAAGTTTCTTGTTGGGATGATGAAAATTGTGGTTATGGCTGCATAGCTCTATAAACTACTGAATTGTACACTTGAAAATGAAAACATATGTCCACACAAAAACTTGTAAATTGTATAGCATGTGAATTATATCTCAATGAAGCTGTTTAAAAAAGCCCAGATCTCCTCAATCCAACCCTCCACCCGCCAAATGAAAACTGTCATATGCAGTCATTTTCTAGAAAATGACAAAAGTTTTACTGTGAAGGATGGACTGAACATCATACTCGCAGGCCACAGGCTTCTTATTTTGTCTTGTGGCTTTATCAACTATGACAGACACGATGTTCCAGAACTCAGAATGAAGTAGGTCCAAGGACACATAGCCCAGTCATTGAGCGTCTTATTTTTACAAGTATGAATCATTTCTATTTGTGCTATATACTGCTTTGATTTTTTTTACCTTGTCCTAATTATTTGTTTAGATGATTCTGTTCAGCTCTTTATCATATTATAATAGCTCTTAACAATATTGAATTCATTTAATGAAAAGAAAAAAAACCATGAAGATAGAGAAAGGATAGAATACTGAGAGAAAAATACGAGGGAAAATATTTGTAATTGTACTAAAGAGAAAGGTACATATCCATTTACAGGTTTAGCAAAAATTTTTTTTAAATAGATTAATAGAAGCTAAATTGGATAAATGATGGCTCACTGTCGTACACCCAGTCCCTGCTTACCCATAAGAGTCCCTTCTTATCAAGCAGCCCTCAGGTGTGTTCTGAGGGCTGCTTGATAAGCTATTTGGAACTTGAAAGGCATTTTCCTATAAGAGTTGGGGCTGAAGTCCAGACCACAAAAGCTCATTTAATTTGTGTGTATCTGAAATACAAGATGAAGAGTCACATAAATGCTAATGAAATATGTAATTGATTCATTTAACACATCTGCGCTAAGCACCCTCTCTGCGCCTGATTATGGTGATAGGTGCTTTTGGGTTTCCAACTCCTTTCACTATAGTAGGCTAGGACCAATTATTAATTACTGCTTTAATTCAATAAGTATGCACTGAGCAGCTGCTGGGGGCCTGACACCATGCTGGCATGGCTCTGAGGATGCAGAGAGAGGGACTCTGCTCCTACTTTTAAGGAGCTATCACTCTAGAGAGGGGCATGTGCAAGAAGAGTTTTAAATTATTTTGGTAAGTGCTCCCATAGGGGTGAAGCACAGATGGCAGGGGTCACAAGAATGAGGGAAAGAAGCCCAAGTTCAGGCTTGTGATCTTGGGTGCAGGAGACTAGGTCCTGAACAAGGTAAAGCCAGAAGCATTCTGAAGAATGAGGTTAAAATTGGGGATGGGAGTTGTGGAGGAGCAGAGGTCATTGTGGGCACAGACACTTGGGGATGTGAACAAAGGAAAAAGGTTACAGAACATAGATTGGGAATAGAGGGGAACAGGATGGGTGGGTGGGGGTTGTAGAGAAAGCCTGGCTAGAGGCACATGTAGATCTCAGGAGAGGGTGGAGGAGGTGCTCTGCTTGTTGTCATATGGACATGGTAATTGAAACTGTTTGTGGTTTGAGATGTGCAAGGGCAGCATGAGGACTGAACAGCCTGCTCAGAGTAGAACACTAAGGAGCACGGGTGCCAAGAGATGAGCAGGGAGGCCTAGGGAAAACAGGAGGCTACATTGCCCTGGAGACCAGTGAAGGCATGTTGTCAGTGCTGTCACATCCTGTGAGGGGAAAGGCAAGGAGGGCTGAAAAGCAAGTATCCTTTATGTGCAGCAACAAGGACAAGTCATTGCATTTCTTAGACACCTTGGTCTCTGAGCTACACCCATGGGCATGAGCTCTTTTGTTAAATTGAATTTATTGGGGTGACATCTATATATATAAAAGCCTAAGCGACTGTTACATCTGAATGACCGGAATGTCCAGAACAACCGGAATGACCGGTCGGACAGCCACTATGATGTGCACTGACCACCAGGGGGCAGACGCTCAATGCAGGAGCTGCCCCCTGGTGGTCAGTACACTCCCACAGCCAACCTCTCTCGGCCCCTCCACCCCCCTGGGCCGGCCTCCCATGGCTCCTCCCCCATGTCGGCTGGCCCCATCGGCCTCAATGGGACGGCTGACTGGCCAATCTCTTGTGGCCCCTCTCACCCTGCCAGCCAGCCAACTTCCCATGGTCCCTCCCCCGAGATCTGATTTGGGGGGCCGGCAGGCCAACCCCCTGGAGTCCCTCCCCCCAGCTGACTGGCCCCCTGATAGGCCTCGATCGCTGGTCAGGCCAAGGGACCCCACCTGTGCACGAATTTGTGCACCAGGCCTCTAGTTGGTTAATAAAATTGTATAGGTTTCAAATGTATAATTCTATGATGCAACATCTGTATATTGCAATGTGTGTTTACCACCCAAAGTCAAATCTCCTTCCGTCACCATATATTTGACTACCTTTACTCTTTACTACCCTCCCACCCCACTTTCCCTCTGGTAAGTATCATACTATTGTCTGTGTCTATGAGGTTTTGTTTGTTTGTTGCTTTCAGTTTTCTATCCCACAAAGGAGTGAAGTCATATGGTTCTTTACTTTTTCCATCTGACTTATTTCACTTAGCATGGTATTCCCAAGATCCACATCTTCTTAATCCAATCATTTATCAATGGATACTTTAGTTGTTTCCAGGTCTTGGTTGTAGTGAACATAGTGAACATATTTGCGAATAAATGTTTTCAAATATTTTGAGTAGATACCTAGAAGAGGGTCGCTGTGAACATAGTGAACATATTTGCGAATAAATGTTTTCAAATATTTTGAGTAGATACCAGAAAAGGGTCGCTGAGTCATATGGTCATTCTATTCTTAATTTTTTGAGGAATCTCCATGCCAAAGAATGAAACTAAACTGCTGTTTGTCCCCATATACAAAAATTAACTCAAAGTGGATCAAAGACCTAAATATAACACCTGAAACAATAAAATACATAGAAGAAAACATAGGTACTAAATTTATGGACCTGGTCTTAGGATTTTATAAATTAGACCACAAAGGCAAGGGAAGTAAAGACAAAAATAAATTAATGGGACTATATCAAACCAAAAAGCTTCTGCACAGCAAAAGAAACCACCAACAGAATAACAAGACGACCAACCAACTGGGAAAAGATATTGGCATGAGCTCTTTGTCCCTTCAGCTTAATTATAATAGGATCCCTGTTCCCAAGGTCCTTTTAGTTTTCTTTGTATTTATGTAATTTCTTTACTACTCTGTGCTATCTCCAGACCCTATAGTTGTGCATTACCCTGTTTTAATATCATAAAACAATAATTTTTAGAATATTTGAGATTCCTGTATCTTAAAAACGTATTAATTTATGAATAAATGTGGGTAAAAGGTTTGCATACCTTTATTAAATACCAACATATGATTTGGGAAGTCTTTTCTAGAAATCAAATACATAAAATTAGTCTTAAATTGATATTTTCAACATTATCCTAGTACACATGTACTAACCCTTATCTGGAATTCCACAATTCAAAACATCACAAACTAGATTGTTTTTTTATAAGGTCAAGGATGATTTGAACTGGAATGTGGTTATTTAGAGCTTTTACTCATCTCTCCTAGTGAATATTCACATGTTTTAATTATTAATGTGTTTTATTGGGAGGTGTTGCCCAAGATTCCACTGGGGCATTAAATAATATATGGTATGTGCACTATATTGTTTTTTTAAAGTCTAAGAGACCCGAATTCTGAAACATATCAAACCCCAAGGGTTCCAACAATGGACTTGGCAGTCTCTTTAGCTGCTGACCCATCTAGGCTACTTCTGCTTTCTTAAATGAGCCCACTTTTCCTGCCTGCTTCACGACCCTCTGAAGCCTTTTGGTATCATAGAAGACAGAGCTGGTGGTATTATAAATGCCAGCTGAGGGCCGGGGTTTATTCTGTTCACGTGTATGCCTGACATCAGGCTCTGGGCCTTGCACATGGCATGGTCATTGCTGTTTATTAAGCAGATGGACTTTTCAGTAAGTGAATTTCCTGCCATTCTTTTTCCCTTTTCCACGCTGCTTCCTGGCCTGGCAGCGGTTCCACTGTGCAGCCTATAGACAGGGTAGAGGCAGAGTCCTTACATGGCCCAAGTATGACCAGAGTCTTCATTGTGCAGGCAGCTCTGAAGGGTGGGTTTTGCCATTTGGAGTGAGGTTTTCCGATTCTAAGGCCACGGCCAAGCTTCTCAGGAAAGAGAGCCATGACAAGTGAGTGTCCTCTGCTTTGGGCACAGAAGGAAAAGTTATACTGAAACGTGCTCCATGACTTTGTCAACCCTGACTACTGTGGATACTCGGGGACCCTTTGGGTTCCACTTTGATTCTCGTTTCCTCTTTTTCATTTGGTTTTGAAGCCCAGCCTGATGTCTTTCACAGTCCCCTGGGACCTGGGGAATGGAGTACCTGCTATTTGTACATCTTGTGTTTACCAAGTAGAATAGTGTGATGGGAGGAACATGGATTTGGGAGTCACACAGAGCCTTCATGTTACTTGACTTTTGTGAGCCTCAGTAACATCATCTGTCAAGTCAGGTTACAATAAGTGAGGATATGATAAATTTTAAATGTAATCTATAATAATAAAAGCATAATATGCTAATTAGACCAGACGTCCTTCCAAACGACCTTCCAGGGGAAGCCGGGGCTGCAAGGTAAGCCCGGTTCCTGGGTGCTGGAGGGAACCTGGTGCCGGCAGCAGGGGGAAGGAAGGCCTCCTCTTGCACAAATTTTGTGCATTGGGCCTCTAGTATTGTATATAATATGAGTACAGCATAATGCTTAGTAAAAATTGCTTGCAGCCTCTCTTTGCCCACAGATTATTGCTTTTGTCCCTCACAACAATCCTAAAAGGCAAGGCAGGGTTTGTTATTTCCACTTATATATGAACTAGAAGCCCGGTGCACGAAAGTCGTGCACAGGGGGAGAGGTCCCTCAGCCGGGCCTGCATCCTCTCCAATCCGAGACCCCTTGGGGGATGTCCGACTGCTTCTCACAATCTGGGACCACTGGCTCCTAACCACTCGCTTGCCTGCCTGATCGCCCCTAACCGCCTCTGCCTCGCCCCGCACCCGGGACCCAGGATTCCCTCCTCCAGGCACCCAGAACTCGGTCTGGCTTCACCTGGGCCAGCTGCAGCTGTAGGGGACTGTGGGAAGGCGGCTTCGCCTGGGCTGCAGCTGCAGGTGATTGGGACCATGAGGCGGGTGGCTTGTCCCTCTCCCGGGCTGCAGCCCCAGCCACTGGCTCCCTGGACCGTGGGGCATGCGGCTTGTTCCTCTCCTGGGCTGGACTGCAGGTGTAGCCGCTGACGCCTGGGACCATGGGGCATGCGGCTTGTCCCTCTCCCGGGCTGCAGCCTGGCTGGTCCCCATTCCTCTCTCGTGAGCTCATTTGTGCCTGGATGGTCCCCATTCCTCTCTCCCCAGTGTTGAGTGTCTGAGCTGTTACTCCGTGACAGCGTGAGGGTGTGATGACCATTTGCATTTTAGCTCTTTATTATATAGGATGGCAGCTCTGAGAAATTAAGTTACAAGTGGCAAATAGCACAAAGCTAACAAATGGCAGAACCAGAACTAAAATTTGGGTCTTTTTATTCTAAATCCTTTGCTCTTCACTTCTGCTCTTCTTCAGTAAAGGAAAACATTTCTGGATATAAATAGATTCAGTTTAATTCAGCCAATGCTTTCAGTATGCTGACAGTGTCATGGGCACCAGTACTTTATCTTGGGGCTGTAAAAGCCCAAGACAGGCTCTGGTTCTAGGGACTCCTGGTATTTCAGGGACAAGGCATGGGTGGCTTGGTCAATGTGAATGAAATGTTGTAGAATCAGAAAACAGTCATGATATTTGGAACCACATTCTTACAAAATCATAACTTTATTTTAAAAAGAGAGGACCCTAATAAATCAGCTTATTCATATTAGCTGTGCTCTGTGTGTGTTTGGGTTCAGGGGAACAGCATCAACTGTCTGGGAGGAATTAAAGACATATAATCCGATAGGGAAAATAAGATGGAAGTGAATAAAATGTTAATAAAGATTTAAATATAGTCAAAAGAGGACATATCACAAGGTAGTACATACGTATTTACTTAATGAATTATGCAGATAGCATTTATTGTAGGAATTCAGAGGAAAGAGCAATATACAGGACATATAGTTCCTTGGCCAAGATTTCATAATTTAATGTTAACAGAGACAGACCTAGAATGGAGATCTCTTCATTCTCACCTATTATATTCTTTACATTTGACTATTGCATTAGTCAGAATCCTTCAGGTTGCAAGTGACAAAAACTGAGTTCAGAAGGGTCTTGTGCACACACACACACACACACACACACACACACACACGCTCTCACACAAATACCTGCTCGAGTTAATTGGCGCATGTAAGTGAAAGCCCAGTAAGTTGTGCTAGATACAGGAATGATTGGCTCTAGTTCACAGTAGGTGTTAGTATTAGGAACCCACAATTCTTTGTTCTGCTTTTTTCTGTATTGATTTCTCTCGCTGTCAGACTATGCTAGGTGATTGTAGATATAGGCTTATATCCTTCAAATTTATCAACCCCAGCTGCGGGGTTGATAAGCTAGAAGAAAATAGTTTTCAATATTTCTAAGGAAGTCCTGAGGCTGGCTGTCATTGGCCAGATTGGAGGTGTATGCCTACCTTAAAGTGAAGACATGTGCGGTCAGCCTCACGCCAACCTTGTAGATTGAGATTTGGAGAGGAGTGGTTTCCTAAAATAATAATAATAATAAAGTAAAATAATAATATCATTACTTAAAGTGAAACAAAGACTCTAGAATGTCAAAATTAACATCTGTATAGTACACATATAAAACTTGGTACCTTTAAAAAAAGAAATTTACATAATAAGAACCTAAGTCTTTCTGCATTTTTACTTACATAGTGACTTCAGGTGCTCTTCATTTCTTTGTGTAGCTGCAAGTTTATATCTGGTATCATTTTTCTTCTGTTTGGAGGGCTTTTTTATTTTGTTTTATTTTAACATTTGTTGTTTTTCTGGTGATGAATTCTTTCTGAAACGTCTTTATTTTACTTTTGTTTTTGAAAGATATTTTCTCTGGGTATAGAAATCTGTCAACGTTTTTTTCTTTCAGCACTTTGAAAATACTCTTGACTGTATCACAACAAGAAACCTGCTGTCATCCTTATTTACGTTTCTTTGTTCATAAAGTCTTTTTCCTCTACTTAAAAAATAGTCTATTTTTAGAATTTCAGAAAAATTGTGCAGAAATTACTGAGAGCTCTCAAATACTCTCCTTTGTCCCATTTCTCCTATTATTAATATCTCAGTCTGGTGAAGCACATGTGTTAACAATTGATGAAGCAATTGTATACTAACTATAGTCCATAGTGTATAGTAGGGTTCATTTTATTGTTTTGTTCTATCTCTGACTCACTTTCAGCAATTTAATTATGGTGTGCCTAGGTGTAGTTTTCATCATATTTCTTAGACTGAGGATATGTTGAACTTCTTGAATTGATGGGTTTATCATTTTCATCAAATATAGGAAAGTTTGGCCATGATTTCGTCATATATTTTTCTGCTCCCCTCACTCCTTCAGAGTCTCCAATTACATGTATTTTATGCTGCCCAAAGATCTCACTGCTGCTCTGCTCATGTTTTGACAGTGATTACATTTCTCTGTGCT
Source organism: Myotis lucifugus (assembly GCF_000147115.1). NCBI lineage: Eukaryota > Metazoa > Chordata > Mammalia > Chiroptera > Vespertilionidae > Myotis > Myotis lucifugus. Next base: position 1,132,831 of record NW_005871214.1, on the reverse strand, counting down.
TCATTTTGGATAGCTTATTAGTCTTTTCTTTGGCATTGCTCACTGCAATCAATCTCAATCAGTGTATTTTTCATCTCAGACAGTGTGGATTTTATTTCTGAGTTCCATTTGAATCTTCCATATCTCTACTTATGTTCAGTCTACTAGCTTCTTGAATATATGGAATACAGTGATATTTACTGTTTTATTGTCCTTGTCTATAAATTCTATTATCTTATGGTATAATTTCTTACTCCATTTCAATTGACTGATTCCCCCCCCTCATTATCGGTGATATTTTCCTACTTTTCTGTATGCCTGGAAATTTTTGATTTACTGTCATACACTGTCAGTTTTACCTTGTTGATTGCTGGATGTATAAGTATTCTTGAGCTTTGTTCTGGGATGTGGTTAAGTTACTTGGAAACTGATTATTTTAGGTCTTGGTTTTAAGCTTTGTTAGGTAGGGCCAAAGTACTGTTTTATCTAGTGATAATTGCTCTTCCCTACTGTGGTAAAACCCTCTTGAGTAGTATAGCTGATACCCCATTACTTATGAGATTTCTTATTCTAGTTGAACCAGGCACTGAGCTCCAGATGTTGTTACCTTCAATCTTTTCCAGTGGCTCTCTCCATGGTTTCAGGTAGTTTCCTCACACACCAGTATTCAGCAGAGTGCTCACGTACAGCAGATCTCTGAAGTTCTCTCAGTAGCTTTCCCCTTTAATACTGCTTTGGTGTGCTCCTCTCTGGCCTCCTAATTCCATCTCATCAACTCAGGGAGACCACCAGCTTTGCCTGGGTTTCCCTTCCCTGCTTGGTGGTCTCAAATTTTCTCACCAGGCAGTCGGTTTGAGCTCATTTCTCATCTCTCACGTGTCCCCTCATTTTGTTGTGTAATGTTCAATGCCTTGAAAACAATTGTTTATGTCCAGGTTTTTAGTTGTTTCATCTGTGAGGGTAAATTTGGTACTAATTATTCCATCTTGATCAGAGGCAAATGTCTCCTTGATAAACTCTTAATAATGTAAAGGTTGCCCTTGGCTTTTCTTGGACTTTTTAAACATGGAAAGTTAGATCTCTTGGAATTTCATGTTTGTTTTCCAATCCACATTCTTCATTTATTTTTCTTGTCTTATAGCACTTGAAAGACCTCCAGTACAAAATCACAAGGAAGTGATGAAAGTATTCTTATTTTTCATTTTTTTTCTAAAGAATGCTAAAGTTTACTTTTTATATACAATACTATATTAGTTATATTAGTTTCAGGTGTACAATAAAGGGATTCAACATTTTTATACTTATAAAATGATCACTCCACTAATTCTAATAATTACCTGTAACGGTGCAAACTTATCACAGTATTATTGTCTGTATTCCCCTATACCAACTATGCTTCAAAAAAGTTTGCTTTTGAGTATGATACATGGTAGATTTTCTTTTTCACGTGGAGAAAGTTTTTTTCTGTTCCTAGTTTGCTAAGAGTTTTTATTGTGAATGGGTGTTGAAATTTAATGATTTTCCAAAACCATTGAGATGATTATGTTTTTCATCTTTAATCTATGAATGTGGTTAATCACATTTAAGAAACTGTCCTGATACTTAAACTTCTGTGCTTCTCTGCTATAAATTCTTATTCTTGACGTATTTGTTTTTTTAACAAATGTAAATTTTGTGTGCTGCACTCTAGTTTAGGATATTTGCAACTAGGATAATAAGAGATTGAAATATTACATACATAACCATACTTGAGTTTATGTTATCCTTATAAAAGAATACAGGAAGTTTTTCTCCTAGAACAGCTTGTATATAAGAACAGTTCTTATCCTTTCAAAGTTGAAAAGAATCATATAAAACCATCCTGATGTGATATGTATGTTTTACATTTTTTTCTATATTTTATTTTTTCGTAGCTTTTAGGCTATATGTTTTCTATTAAAATTATTTAAACTTGTTTTTTTTCTCTTGTGGTTTTTAAATGTTCAATATATTTGTAAATATATTGTTTGTCTCAGTCAATCTTGTCATGGTTTATCTTTAAAAGATAGTTTTTATCCTCTCTAGTTTTTAATGTTTTCTTTATATTAAGATTTTTTATTGCCCCAGCTGGTTTGGCTCAGTGGATAGAGCATTGGCCTGTAGGCTGAAGGGCCCTGGGTTCCATTCTGGTCAAGGGTACATGCCCAGGTTGTAGGCTCTGTCCCCAGTAGAGGGCATGCAGGAGGCAGCCAGTCAGTGATTCTCTCTCATCATTGATGTTTCTATCTCTCTCTGCCTCTCCCTTCCTCTCTGAAATCAATAAAAAAATATATATAAAAAAGACTTTTATTAATATTTGTTTTTATCTTTTCTATTTCTTCCTTGTATTTTGCTTTGTTTAAGCTATGATTGATAACATCTTGAACTGATCAGTTATCATTTATTTTTTAATCTTTTTCTTTCTTTCTAATATGTATCTTAAATTAATCCTTGAATTTCCTTTAGGTACACAAGTGTATGATATGTAATGTATTCATTATTTTTCAGTTATGAATATTTTATCATTCCAATTACGGTTTTTTCTTTGACCCATCAATTATTTAAAAATGTGGTTTCTGGTCTCCAAAAGCATTTTTATAATTTTTAAAAGTCTTTTGTTTTATTTCTAACTGTCTTGAAATTAGAATGTGGACTAATTGCATTTTTGAAGCTTCCTCTGTCATCTAATACATGGCTAATTTTTGTAAATCTTTCTTATATACTTGAAATTACTGTGTATTCTTAGTTGTATCCCACCTCATGGTAGCTTAATCCCTCTTGTATATTATATTCTGTGTGTTTGTGGGGTGAGCTTATCTTCAGAAGGGATCATTTTTTGTGCTTAGTGGGGGTATAATCCTGTGCACCTTGGGTTATAGAGGTGTTTTTATAGACAAGTTTTGCCCTTTGCTTCTGTTGGGTCTCCTGGATTCCATAGGTGCTTAACCATTTATTTAAGTCCTTGCCTTCAGATGTCTGCACTGTGCTGATATTATATCTCTGTGAGAAGTAAAGACTTGATTTTTTTATTTCTCATAAGATTTCCCCCCTCATTTACATACCCAACAGACAGCAAACTCCTTTGCCACTTCTTTAGGTCCAACATGTTAGATGAAATTTTACTAGTCCCCTTTTCAAAAAAAAGGCCAGCCCTTATTAAAGAGTAGGAGCCTTATGCTTCCAGCCAGGCTTGTATGAATCCAGGACTATTAATATCCTAGATACAAGCCTATGGCACCTGCAAACGAATTGGTCACCATTTAGGCTAACACCAGGTTCTAATTTCATCAGTATTTCTATGAGTTTGTACCAATATATATGGTTCAGGCTTCCATACAGCTGGAGCCAAAGCTGGTCTAATTTTAAAAGATGAATAAACAGGCTTAGTGATCACCCAAGATCACCCAATTGGAAAGTGTCAGAGCTGGGATTAAAACCTTCATGTGGTCTGCATCTTGTTGGTACTCTTTCTGCTTTGTATTTAGCTTTTATATGCTATTTTTTATAGTCAATTTCACATGTCAATCTGACTGGGCCACACGGTGCCAAGATCGTTGGTGATATATCATTCTGCATGTGTCTGGAAGAGTGTTTGTGAGTGAAATTTGAATCAGTAGACTGAGCAAATCAGATTACCCTTTCTAATGGGGGTGGGCCTCACCCAAGCAATTGAAGGCCTGAATAGAAGGAAAATGCTGTGTAAGGGGGAAGGAACTTTACCTGCCTGTCTACTTAAGCTGGGACATCAGCCTTCTCCTGCCCTCCGACTAGAACTTACAGCATTGGCTCTCCTGGTTCTCAGACCGTTAGTGAGGCTGGAACTACACTGTGTCCTCTTTAGTCTCTAGCTTGCCAACTGCAGATTTTTGGACTTTCCAGCCTCTACAGTTATGTGAAAAAAAAATACACACACACACACACACACACACACACACACACACTAGAGGCCCAGCACATGATATCGCATGGCCCCTCCCACTCGCGGGCCGCCAGCCTTGCTGCAATCAGAGCCTGTGGGCCTCAGGGGAGGGCCCGAGAGGTGCTCCATGCACCCCATGGTGACCTGTAGTTTGGTCATTTTGGTTGTGATGCCTCTTGGCCTTTTATTATTATTATGATATATATATTTAGAGGCCTGATGCACGAAATTCGTGCAAGAATAGGCCTTCTTTCCCCTGGCTGCTGGCACCAGCTTACCTCTGGCACCTGGGACCTGGGCTTCCCTTGTAGCCCTGGCCTCGTCTGGAAGGACATCCAGTCTAATTAGCATATTACTAATTATATATATATATATATATATATATATATATATATATATATATATATTCTCTTATTGGTTCTGTTGCTCTGGAGAACCCTGATGAATACAGCATTGCACTAATTTTAAGTTTGTTTGTTTATTATTGAAGCATTATTACCTAATAGTATATTAGACACTAAGGGGACAGACTAGAGAAGCATGAATTAAGACTGCAGATTACTTAAAGATGTTAGAAGAGTTGCAGCTACACAAACCCATTTAGAAAATGTAAGTAAGAGAAATAATAGAAGCTAAACTCTGCATGATGTTTAAGATTATGGATCAAACAGGGATATTATTATATCCAGGGCAACATTTCTAATTCAGTGGTGCCTGATTTGTTCAGGTGGTTCAATGCCTGAAAATTGAGGTGCTTTTTTGTGGCACCCCATGAAATTTTAATGCACTTATTTTCATCATGAATCAGGAATCATTTTTCCAATGGAAAATGTGACTAGATTATGTAAGCCATATAACAGTCACAGCTGTGAGTATGCATGTTTGCAACAAAACAAGCTGAAGAAGGAAGAATGATTAGCAAGTTCTTTGTTAATATTCATTTGCTTTATTACCTGCTTTTGCTTGTCAGCATGTATAATAACAGATACTTGAAGTATACACACTTTATGGGGAAAATTGAATTTTTAGAAAAATTTCCATTAATTTTTCAGATTTTCAGAGCATCACTGGGGGCTGCTATTCTAATGCATGCATATCCCCACTGAATATCTGACATCTGAATGCATGACTTTTGGGGGGGGGGGAATATGGCTTTTTTTCTGAAAAAGTTTACTTAGCTAAGTGAGTGTTTTAGTCTGTTTCTTTTCAATTGTCATGATATATTTGTATATACTAGTATTTACCCTAGATTTGGTGCTGAGGAGATTTGAAACTGTTTTATAGAAATTATCTCTGTATATTGGCTGGGGTCTATTGCAAGATAAAACAACACTTTGGAAACTGACTTGAGGATCATTTGCAGCACAAGATGGGAAGATGAGGGGATGAAGTGAACAGCTAGAAATTCAGAAACAATACCTGCAAATCACAAGATCTGTTCATTATCTTTCTCCACCTTGGTTACACATCCCGTGCCCTGCATTTTAGTATCCATGGCAATGGGATTGTTTTTTTGTCTCCCTAATCAGAACATTTGTAAAATGAAATGTTGATTCACATTTGCTTGTAAGAATTCTTTGGAGTGATGGAGAACTATTGGGGGCTGGGGAGAAAAAAGCAAGAACAACCATGCTGGTTTTATGTTTTCTCTGCATGTGCAGAAATTTAATTATCCAGTCACCTCAGTTCCCAGCAGAGTAAATTACAGTCTTGGCCATTAATTTGTATGTAAATGCCACCATTGTAGGAAAACAACACAACACTTGGGTCCCATCAAGAAATTCCCTTGTAGGAGGCATACAAATTAGAGAGCAGAGCTTGAAAGCAACAGGAAGGTTGACAGTTTAGCACTTGCTCCTGTCCAGGTCAGCCCTGTTGCAGTGATGAAACAGCTTAGAGTGATTGTCAAAGACCACCAGAAAACATTTGTACTCGAGAGTTCAAATAGTGAGAAATGAGGGCCCAGTGAGTGCAAATACAGGTCTTTTCAGAATATCCCTACAATCAGCCAATCACCCTACCCTTCAATGTTTTCACAATGCTTCTTCTCATATCTTGGATGAGTGTGGCCTGAGGGGGAAGAGAAATAAATCTTAAAGAGACTAAAGAAGCCCTGGATACAGGGCATATCCCTTAGTCAGGGGTGGGGAACATCCGGTCTGTGGGCCATATAAGGCCCACAAAAGCATTTGGTCTGGCCCTGCCAAGGCATTAGGGGTGAGTTAATTAGATGTTTGACCAAATATAGCAGGCTAATTTTTAAGTTGATAATTTTATATGGCCTGTGAATGATGTTATAAATATCCAAATGGCCCTTGGCAGAAAAAAAGGCCCACCCCTGCCTGAAGTGGTTAATAGCTAGTAATACAAATTCCTGTCCAGAGATGCAAGGCAAATTTGGGGTTGATCTAGGCAAACACTTTCCTCTTCGTGGTAAATAAGGTGAGCTGTGTATGGCATCAGGGGAGTTGTGGCAGCATTGTCTATATTCAGGGTCTTCTAAGTTTGACGTTAGTTAGTAGCTGTTGGCTGTTGGCAATAGGGTCCAATAACTAGATATATACAGAGGTTAGACAAGAGCTAAATGAGGGTAGCATTTCAAGCCTTACCTAGAAACTCAGAGTATAAATCAGAAAACCAGAAGAACTTCCCAGGTATGCACAGTGGGGATCAGAGAGATGCTCCATTTGGCGGGCACTCTGGCCCTCAGACATCTTTTCTAGGGCTAGAGCAGGGGGACAAGTTCTAGACCTCATTGGCTTGGAGCCTTCTCAACTGCACAGAAATGGCTCAAGACTGGGAACATTTCAGTCAATAGGGGAGGTCCTCATGCCTTGCAGTGGGGAGAGAAAAGGCTACTATGGGATATAGCTTTACTTCAACCGCTTTTAAAAAACCTTATTGAGGTACAATTGAAATACAATAAAATGCATGTGTGTAATTTGACGAGTTTGACTTATTTATTATACAGGTGAAGCCACCACCACAATTAAGAAAACAAACATTTCTATCACTCCAAAAGTTTCCTCATGCCCCATGGTCATTCATTCTTCTTTTTCAGTAGCTTCCCCTCCCCCCAAGAAAAACTACTGGTCTGTTATTTATCACAATATATTATTTAAAATTTTCTAGAATCCTATCTAATAATAGACAAACATGGTAATTAACCATACCTCCGACACACTTCCCATTGGCTAATCAGGGCAATATGCAAATTAACTGCCAACCAAGATGGCGGCCGGCAGCCAGGCAGCTGAAGTGAACAGGAGGCTTGCTTGCTCCAGTGATGGAGGAAGCCAAGGTTCCCCGCCTGCCGCTGCTGGCCTCTGAGCTGCACTCTAAGAAACAATGTTGCAATTATAGAAGCTAAACAAACCCCAGAAACCTGCTTTCAGCCAGCCGGGCCTCAGAGCTGGAGCTGCAACAGTGTTTCAATTATAGAAGCCAAACAAACCCAGATACCTGCTTTCAGCAGCTGAGGTCTCAGAGCTGGAGCCGAGCCTCAGAGCTAAAGCCGGCTCTCAGTTCCAGTGACAGCTATAGAAGGTAAATAAATCCCAGAATAAAAAAAGAAAAAGAAAAAAAGGAGAGGTTGGGAGCTTCAGTCACCCACCAGCCTGAAAACGGCCCTCAACCCCTCACCCAGACTGGCCAGGCACCCCAGTGGGGACCCCCACCCTGAAGGGGGTGTGACCAGCTGCAAACAGCCATCATCCCCTCACCCAGGCTGGCCAGGCACCCAAGCGGGACCCCCACCCTGATCCGGGACACCCTTCAGGGCAAACCAGCCGGCCCCCACCCGTGCACCAGGCCTCTATCCTATATACTAAAAGGGTAATATGCAAACTGACCCTAACAGCAGAATGACTGGGAATGACTGGCCACTATGACACCCACTGACCACCAGGGGGCAGACATTCAATGCAGGAGCTGCCCTCTGGTGGTCAGGGAGCTCTGACATGGGAGGAGCTCTGCTCAGCCACAAGCCAGGCTGATGGCTGCCAGTACAGCAGTGGTGGTGGGAGCCTCTCCTGCCTCCTCAGCAGCGCTAAGGATGTCCGACTGCAGTTTAGGCCTGCTCCCTGCTGGCAAGTGGACATCCCCCGAGGGCTGCCGGGCTGCCAGAGGGATGTCTGACTGCCATCTTAGGCCCAATCCCCCGGGGAGCGGGCCTAAGCCAGCAGGTGGTCATCCCCTGAGGGATCCCAGACTGCAAGAAGACATAGGCCGGGCTGAGGGACCCTCTCCCCCCCCCACTGCACAAATTTTTGTGCACCGGGCCTCTAGTATTATATAAATGGAATGATATGATGGGTACTATTTTTTTTTTTACCAGTGTAGTCTTTTTTGACTTTTTTTTTTTACCACTCAGCTAGTGCACTTGAGATTTATCCATATTGCAGCAGATATAAATAGTTGATTCCTCTTGATTGCTGACTAATATTCCAGTGTATCGATATGTCACAATTTGTTTATCCATTCACCTTTTGGGTTACTGTTGATGTACTTTTGGGTTACTTCCAGATTTTGGCTACTACAAATATAAGCTTCTATGAACATTTGTGTAAAAGTCTTTGTGTGGACATGTGCTTTTTTTTTTTCCTTTGGGAAAATATCTAGCAATGGAGTGGCTAAGTTACATGGTCAAATATATGCTTGAATTTTTAAGAAACTACTAAAATTGTTTTACCATTTTACATTTCCACCAGGAGTGTACAAGAATTGTTGATGCTTTACTTCCTTGCCCTTAATATGGTCACTTAAAAAAAAACTTTACTAGTATATAATTTTGGCTTTAATTTGTGTTACCCTGATGTTAAACATCTTTTCATTTACTTATAGGCCATTTGCACATATTAGTTTGTAAAGTGTAGGTTTGAAAATTTTTATTGGGTTGTTTGTGTTGAGTTATATTATTATTGAATTGTAAAGGTCTTTTTCTTTCTGGGTACAAGTCCTTCATCTGACATATGTGTATAAATATTTTCTCTTAGTCTGTGGTGTGGCTTTTCATTTCTTAATGATTTTGAAAGAGCAAAAGTTTTAAATGTTGATGAAGTCTAATTTATCAGTGTTGCCTTTATGGTTCATGCTTTTGCATATTTTAAGATTGCAAAAATTTCTCCTGTGTTTTTCCCCTAGGAGTTTTATAGTTTAAAGTTTTACAATCAGAACTACAAACACATGCTGTACTTTTCACCCCCAGGACTATTTTGTAAACTATCAGTTGGAACCCTTGTGCACTGTTGTTGGAAATGCAAATTGATGCAACCATTCTGGAAAACAGTATGGAGTTTGCTCAAAAAATTAAAAATGGAACTGCCTTATGACCCAGCAATTCCTCTTCTAGGAGTATATCTAAAGAAACCCAAAACACTAATTGGAAAGAAGATATGCACCCCTTTGTTTATTTCAGGATTATTTATAACTAGAGGCCCGGTGCACAAAAATTTTGCACTCAAGGGGTACCTCAGCCCGGCCTATGCCCTCTTGCAGTCTGGGACCCCTCGGAGAATGTCCACCTGCTGGCTTAGGCCTGCTCCCTGGGGGATTGGGCCTAAGCTGGCAGTCAGACATCCCTCTGGCAGCCCGGCAGCCCTCGGGGGATGTCCACTTGCCAGCGGGGAGCAGGCCTAAGCTGCAGTTGGACATCCTTAGCACTGCTGAGGAGGTGGGAGAGGCTCCCACCACCACTGCTGTGCTGGCAGCCATCAGCCTGGCTTGTGGCTGAGCAGAGCTCCCCCATGTGGGAGTGCACTGACCACCAGGGGCAGCTCCTGCATTGAATGTCTGCCCCCTGGTGGTCAGTGTGTGTCATAGTGACCAGTCATTCCCAGTCATTCTGCTGTTAGGGTCAGTTTGCATATTATCCTTTTATTATATAGGATAGAGGCCTGGTGCATGGGTGGGGGCTGGCTGGTTTGCTCTGAAGGGTGTCCCAGATCAGGGTGGGGGTCCTGCTGGGGTGCCTGGCCAGCCTGGGTGAGGGGCTGATGGCTGTTTGCAGGCTGGCCAAGCCCCCTGGCGATGGAAGCTCCCAGCCTCTCCTTTTTATCTTTCTTTTTTTTTATTCTGGGATTTATTTACCTTCTATAATTGAAACTTTGTAGCCTTGAGAGGAGCTCAGAGCCAGCCAGGGCGGGTGGGAGGGAAGCCTCCTGCTTGCTTCAGCTCCGTGGCCATGGCCGGTGAAAGCAGGTATCTGGGGTTTATTTATCTTCTATAATTGAAACTTTGTTGCTTTGAGTGGAGCTCAGAGCCAGGCCGCGGCAGGCGGGAAGCTTGGCTTCCTCCATCATTGGGGCAACCAAGCCTCCTGCTTGCTCCAGCTCTGTGGCTGCTGGCCGCCATCTTGGTTGAGTTAATTTGCATATAGTCGCTCTGATTGGCTGGTGGGCATGGCTTAAGGAATAGCGAAGGTACGGTCAATTTGCATGTTTGTCTTTTATTAGTGTAGATAGCCAAGATGTAGAAACAACCCAAGTGCCTATCTATCAATGAGTAGATAAAAAAGTGGTGGTACATATATACAATGCAATATTACTCAGCCATAAAAAAGAATGAAATCTCATTATTTGAGACAGTATGGATGGACCTAGAGGATATTGTGCTAAGTAAACTATCTTTCTTTATCTCTGGTTAAATTCTTGACTTGGAGTCTACTTTGATGTTAACCCCTAGAGTGCCGGGGAGTGCGATTGCGCTCCTCCTGTCTTTCACCAAAAGTGCCGGGAGCACTATCAAAGCTTCGAAATGGCGTCCAGTTCTAAGTCTGCTTTTATTAGTGATGATGATATTGCTAAATATGTCAATGTAGTAAAGGTTTCCTTAAGTTTTTGAATATGTAACTTCATTTACTTGCGATTCATAATTTTTTTCCTAAACTGCTGTAAAATCAGCAAAAATGCCTTGGCAATTTTAGCATAGTTCCTAGGATATTAGTTGGCACTCAAAGTTAATATAACTGCACCAGCTTCCTTATTTGCAGTTTGCATAATGTATCTTTTTAAATTCTTTTACTTTTAACCTGTTGTGTATTTATATGTAAAGTGTGTTTCTTATAGTCATCGTATAGTTGGGTCATGCATTTTTATTACCTGACAATGTCTGCTTTCAAATAGGATATTTATTTTATTTGCATTTAATGTATGAATATTATTGTGTTTAGGTATGTCATTTTGATGTTTGTTTTCTATTTGTTGCATCTGACTTTTATCATCTGTTACTTTTGTTGTTTTTAGCATGCAATTTTAATTTGTTGTTGTTAATCCTCATCCAAAAATATTTTTTCCATTCATTTTTAGAGATTGGAAGGGAGAGGGAGAGTCAGAGAGAAACATCAATGTGAGAGAGACACATTGATTGGTTGCCTCGTGCATGCACCCCGACCAGGGCTGGGAACCTGCAACCAAAATACGTGCCCTTGACTGGAATCAAACCTGGGACCCTTCAGTCCATGGGCCAGTGCTCTATCTACTGAGCCAAACTGGCTAGGGCAATTTTCATTTTTCTATTAAGGTTTTAGTTATACCTTTTAGTATTTTCTTTATTCAGTGGTTGCTATAAGAATACATGCACATCTTTAGTTTATCACAGTCCATTTCAAGTTTAATATTTTATCACTTTGCAACATTTACTCTTTGCATTATACCACTTTACAATGATTTTTATTTTGCAGCAGTATAAATCATTACTTCTCTCTCTTGTGTTACTGTTATCTTACATTTTATTTCACCACATTTTATCAACTCCAACAATGCAATAGTATATACTTTCTTCACTTATATTTAGAAAAAGTTAAAGGAGAAAACATCAAATATTTTTTTTGCATTTACCATATGGGAAATTGCTCTTTATTCTTCCCTGGGATTGGAAATTTGCATTTTTTACCAGTCTCTTTCACATGAAGAAATTCCTGTAATATTTTTTTAAGTGTAGGTCTAATGAATTTTCTATTCATTGACATAAAAATGTGTTGATTTTACATTCCCTTTTCAAGGATAGTTTCTCTGGATATAGAATTTAATATTATTATTTTTTATTTCAGCACTTAAATGTAATTTCTGACTTTCATTTTTTCTGAGAGAAATCAGTTTTCATTTGTATTATTGTTCTCCATTTTTAAATTTTTCTCTTCCTACTTTCAAACATTTAACTTCATCTTTAATTTTCAGCTAGTTGACTATGATGTGCTTAGCTGTTGAACTTTCTAACTAGGTTGCCACAAATTTTGAATCTGTATATGAATTGTTTTTTTCCACCAAATTTGGGAGATGCTCAGCCATTATTTTTAAAATATTTTTTTCATTTTTTGTTTTGTTTTTCCAATTACACATATTTTAGACAACTTGATATGTCATCAGTGTTCACTAAGGCTTTGTTTATTTTTTCCAAATTTATGTTCTTCAATTGATTTCTTTCTATTGAGATCTCTCAAAGTTTATTGCCATCTCTAATCTGCTATAAAACCAGTCCAAGAATTTTTTTTTATTTCAGAGATTTTATTTTTAAGTATAGATATCTACTTAGTCCTATTTTATTGTTTTTATTTTCTGTTGAGATTATCCTTCTGTATATTTATTATTATCACTTTTCCATTTGATTCTTTGAGCATCTTTATAGTAGATGATTTAAAGATTTTTGTCTTCTTTATTCAACATCTGAGTCATCTTTGGGCTAGTTTCAATTGACTGCTTCTTTTCTTGCTGATTCACATTTTTCTTGTTTATTTACATTTTTCTTATTTCTTTGTATGTCTAGTAATTTTTGATTATACAGTGGACATTAAGGATGAAATGTTATAGAGGCTTTGTATTCTTTCATCTTCCTGTACAGAATGTTACTTTTTTGTTTTAGCCCCAAATTTAATTACTGCTTGGTTCCTTTGAACTTGTGAAGTATTGATTTTATACTTTGTTACTATGGGCTCAATTCACTTTTACTTTTAGTCTCACTTCTAAGATTACTATTCTAGAGTTTTAATGGAAAACCTGGAGTGTTAACCAAGCCCCTCTAACTTGGCCAGCTTCAAGTTCCTAACTTGGTCTCCCTCGAGGAAGGATACAGCCAAACTGTCTGCTCAAACGTTTAGCCCTGTAGCTGTTACTTTTCTGGGTACCTTAGATTCTCCCCCATGCATTCATAGTTCAGGTTTGAGCCAAGTGTTTGAGATAAGTTCGTATGCATATTTGGGGTTCCCCTCTCTTTGGTTCCCTCCTTTCTGGGGTTTCTCTGTCTATTTCCAGCTGTTGTAGCTGCCCTGAATTCTGTACACACAAGTCAATAGGCTTCAGATTTCTGCCTGAGTCCTAGGTGCCCTGTCTCATTGACTTAAGAGTACTTTCAGCAGAAAAGCAATGGGACTATGTATCTCACCCAGTGAAGTTTCCTTCTTTCAAAAATTGGATTTCCTCCAATGTCTACCTGCCCTTGCTCATTCTCTGTGTCTTAAAATAGTTGGTTTACATTTTTTTGTCTGAATTTATTATTATTAGTAGTAGTAGGTTAATTCAAATCACTTGCTCTACTGTTATTAGAACTGGACTCCTCAAGATTGTAACTTATGTATGTCACTAATTTTTATAAAAGATTTTCTATTTGACTCACTCATAGTTAACCATTCCATGTGCCATCTCTTTGTTTATATATGAAGTAGAGTTATCAAAACATTTCATACAAGGTGTAGGGTGACAAAACAGGTGTGCACAGGAGAACCAGATGCTAATTCTTCCTCTGTCACTAACTAGCTATTTGACTAAACTAAGTCTCTTAAGTAGTCCGTCTCACCTTAGGTTCTGTTCTATAGCATGAGGGAATTGGATTACATCAAACATTTTCATTGTCAGGATTCCTATTTTTTCTATTTCCCAATAGAATCTTACAATAAACCATATTAGTGTGAAATAGCCCTGATTGGGTAGATGGTTCATAGCTCAGCCTGCTCAGTACAGCCATCCCTATCTCAACTTATACAGTGGCATTGAAGCTTCTTTGAGGAACCCTAGACTTCCATAGAGCATAGTTTGAAAAAAAATCAAGGCTGGCTGATTTATAAATATATTTGCCTATTTTGCCTGCATCCAAGAATGGCTGAATTGTGGTGGCCATTTTCTTAGGATCTGAAATGTGCAGTTGTTACCTTTGACCTTCCTTCTGTTTTTTCACTTTAATCAGCATCTTATTATTTTTATCCTTATGCAACCACCATGGGCAGACATTTGCTGTGGGTATTTGCCAGATATTCTATATAAGGGTTTTTCTTTCCTATAATTGTAGCTAAAAGTAGCGCCCAGGACTGCACCACCAAGCACAACCCACCCCCACCTATCTCTACTTCCCATCTATCGGATATGAGTAGTTCTTCCCTCCATCTAGTTGCTCCTATGTGGGTGGGAAGAAATTAATAATCTTGGAGCTGTACTGATCATTTAGAAATTCTTTCTTCATCTGTAAAATAGCAGCAGACAGGCTTAAGATAATCTCCTTGCCTTACCAGTTGGTGGTTTTGTTGTCTTAAAGGAAACAACAAAATGAGCAGGTGTTGGGCACTGCCCACATCCATAGAGCATTGCCAACTCTTACAGAGCGACAGCATTGCCAGCTCTTACAGAGCGTTCCACCTCCAGACTTGGGGAAGAGTGGTGAGGTAAGGAAGGCCATGCAACCCACATATCAACTTAATCTTCTCCTTTCTGATCCTTGTTTCTTCTACCCTTCTCCCACAACAACTCTTATGATGAGTCTTTAAGTTATACATTGCAAGAACAGGCACATTCTTTCCTTTGCATGTAACTACAAGGCATTATAAAAGGGTTTCTACACAGGGCACTGCCATGAGGGGACATAATTGTAATAGTTAACATATCATAAGCTGGGCATGTGCTAAGTGCCTTTATATGGTTTATCTCATTTGGTCCTGGCATGGTATAGCTGTGGGCAGACCACTTGCTTAGGTCTTAAAATAGCAAATAGAAGATTCAAACTCAGTCAGCTTGACTCCAGATTCCACATCCTTAACCACTCTTGTTTTAACTGATGTTACACTTGACAGGGACCTACCTTCCTCTCTTAAATGTGCAAGATGGAGATATCATTTCCTCTGCCCCTATATATTTAAAATAGAAATAAATTATTAAAGTCAGAGGGAGGGACAATATGACTTCATTGAAGTAGGACTGGATATCTGTGGGTCTATAGATAGCTCTCTCTTCGTGTCAAAGTCATGATCTTCCTGCCAGTGCAAGAAGCCCACAGTAGCACCTTAGCAGTGTGTGAACAAAGGGATGAGGCTAAGTGGCGGTGCATTAGAGAGAGTTCAGAAGAGTCTGATGTGTAGGTGGTAGCTAAGATCTCTCTGCATTCTGTGATTGAGGAAAGGAACAAGGGTAACTTCAAGATATATCTACGGCCAGGGTAATTGTGCGACTTTTTTCTGTTATTTTAGCAAGCTAATTAGATGAAGGGGTGAAGATTTTAATACAAATCCCGACTGCACTGTTCCCGGGTTACTTAGCTTGAAAGGGGTTTGAACTTGGTATTTGATATGCCGTTACATATCAGATAGATAAGTGCCACAACTTAGGTGAGACTTTGTGATTATCAAAGATTTCAGTTGAGTGAAATCCAGATTCATTATTTAGTTGTTGACATAGATTCATTACAAGGTGAGTAGTTGGGGTTTTTCTTTTTATTTTATTTGTTTATTTTTATATTTATTTCTAATGCACTTTTTCTTCCATCACCATTTATTCCCTCTATGCCCCCTTCCACCTCCACCCCCTCAACCCCCACAATCACTGGAATAATTCATAAAGACAAGTAAAGATTTTAGTGTGAAAAAATAGCTCATTGGCGATAGAGCTTGGAAGATAATGTAGCAAACTCATTCATGTGGGACACTGGAGACCCATGTTTGGTCCTGGCATGGTACAGCTGTGGGCAGACCACTTTGCCTCTTTGGGCTTTGGTTTCTCTTTGTAAAAATGAGAATAGATAGATGCTTATGAAAATCCTTTCCAGTCCAACCTATGTGATTTTGTCTTAGTGACAAAACAAGTTATATTGATTTTGACCAGGATTTAAGATGTTGTTTCCTTGAGACAGCAGAGGGTTAGAAGGAGATTATGTGGTAATTTATAACATTGTCTTTGGAGCAAGACAACCTGGGTTTGAATATTGATCCCACTATTTATTAACTGCTATTATTGTGGCAAATTGCTAACCTCACTTTCCTCATCCATACAATGGGGATAATAAAGTACCTATTTCATTAAGGGTTATTGTGAGGAGTAAATAGACCAACATATGCGAAGTTCCAGAACAATGACTGGCACATGATAAGTGCTGTATATCGGGTTGATTTTATCATTGTAATAGTGCCACCATGGACGCACTTTGCTGCTCAGTGGTTTCCAGGAGGGATGGGTGGTTTTGCTATTTAGGCAGAGAATCCCTGAGACCCTTGGGGAGTAAGGCTAAAGATAGCATGGCAGGTGTGTTTATAATCCCATAAGGAGCAATAGCCAGTTATACTGCAGCTTGTCTCTAAACATTCACTCCCACATGGACTAACCATTCTTCTCACTGCTCTTTCCTTCTCACAAAGGAGGCAACCTCCTGGCAGATTTCAGGGTAGGAGTGTCAGAGTTCTCTCAACTTCCCCTGAAAAGTAAGCTAGATATGGCTCTAGTGTCCTGAGGCAATGATGTCTGGTGATCTGCACAGCGGCTAAGAATATAGGTTCTGTGTTTAAGCCTCAGCTTTGCTACTTAACTGTGTTGCCTTGGGCAAGTTACTGAACTTCTCTGTGCCTCTGTTTCCCATCTCTACAACAGGAATAAGAATAATCTCTACTTCCTGGTGTTGCTATGATGATTAAATGGGATAATACACGCAACGTTCCAAGAAAGGTGTCTGGCATATAGTATGTGTTTAGTAAATGGGAAATGTTACAATTACTATCATGATTATTGTATCAGTGAGGCGAATCTTGCTCTGTGGGTGATCAGTGACTTACTGGAAAAACAACAACACCACCACCACCAAGGACCACATACTGATAAATTAATGAATTCTAATTACTGATTTTATATGTGGGGAAATATCCATGAGCTAACTCACTTAATTTGAAATTGATGACTTATGACCAGTTAAATTTTAAAAATGCCTGCCTAGCAATACAAGTAGAATGGAATCTCAGAGATGAAAAGAGCTCTAAACAGATGTCTAATCCATCCACCCCTCCTGGGCATATATCCCTCTGTCTCCCTCCCAGGTGTGTAGCTGGTTTTATACGCTAAAGGTGGAGTTTAATTTTGCCTCACTATGTCTCTGGATGTCTCCCCTATGTGATGGTTCACCCCATTCCAGAGTGCAGTGCCCAGCATGTTGAGACATGAGCAGGCAGCTCATTGTGGTGGTTTTTTGTTGGAATGCATTGGATTATGAATGGAAAATCTAGTCTCTTCTGACACTTAGCTTCTCAGGTCCTCCCATGGCACTGGTCACAGCTGATAGAATTGAGTGAACTGACAACAATGTGCTCCCATGTTCTTGGATTAGCTGCTACCCCCCGCCCCCCCCCCAAAAAAAATAGAGAAACATAAAATTTTAATGCCTGTGGGCAGGAAGTTGGGAGTCGGAGAATTTAGATCAAGAAAAGACCTGGGAAATGATCCAGATGTTAGGATTAACCCACAAATGAGGAAGCAGGGCCAGAGAAGTTAAGGGACTTGGCGACAGGGATTCAGCTAGTTAGTGTGAGTATGCAGAATAAGGATTACTTCCACCAGCTCTCTCTGGTTCTCCAGCATGGGGATTAGAAACGTGGCCTCGAGAGGCAGGCTGCCTTAATTCAAGTCTTGATTCTATCGTTTATTGGCAGTGTTATCTCAGCCAGCTGTAGACTTCACCCTGCCTCAATTTTCTTACTTGGAAAATAGGAATAATAATAGAGATTTTGTGTGGGTTAAATGAGATAATATGTGCAAGGCACTTAGGACAGTTGCTGGCACATAAAACATATTCAGAAAGTGCTTGTTATTATTACTAGTCTCCCAAAGAACCTCAAACATATCAACTCTTACATGAGCCAGAGAATAAGTGTTTTGACCAGACTGGTGTTTTAAAGTATTTTCTCTCACTTAAAATATGGCTTTTTAATGTCTGCTTAGCTTCTGATTCGGAAGTGATCTTAGGAGCCATCTGTGAATTAGCAACCACATTCTTCCCCAGAATCATTGTGACTTTTGGATGGAAGGAGGAAATTTTCAAAAAATAATTTCTCATTATTTTTCATTTCCAAGTCACATTCAGAAAATATTTACAGAGTAGTCTGCCATGTGCCTGGCACAGAGATCAGGCCTGGAGGGATGCAGAGCTGGGCGGTCTGATGTACTCTTACCCTCATGTGTGCACAGATTAGGTGGAATGGTTGGCAATTACACAGGTAATTCTGCCACACTCCGGAGGGAGCACTGCCAGGGCAGGGCATAGAGAGACTTTACAGCACGTGGAAGGAGACTTGAACATGATTTAAGGGGTCAGGAAGGGCTTTCTGGAAGAACTCATGTCAATGCTGAGACCTGAATGTGAGCTAGATTCTTGACTAGTCTGGAAGGGGGCTGAGGAGTGTTCCAGGCACAGGGAACTGTGTGTATGTGGTGGGGAGAGTGCTTCAGGGTTGGGATAAAACACTGGGTGTTCACCAATTTATTCAACACTTAACAAGTGTCTATTAAGCACTCACTATGCAACAAGTATTGTTTTACATAATGGGCACACATGGGTTAACAAAACAGGTGATGTTTTTATTTTTATGGAAGTTATGGAAGAGAAGAGAGAAAGATGGAAAGTGCTATGAACTGCTTCAGGCAGGCTGTGGAAAGTGATTAGGGTAGAGTGACAGTGGAGCTGACATCTGAATGATGAGAGGAGCCAGGGTAGGGAGGGTTCCAGGCAGAAGAACAACAAAGGCAAAGAACTCTAAGGCGGGGATGATTTGGGCATGATGGAGAAACTGAGAGAGGACCTGTGTGCTGGGATGTGGGGAATGTGGGGGAAGCAGTATAAGTAATTCAAAGGGTATTTGGGTTGGGTTGTTGGTGTTGAGAAAGGCATCAGAACAACAGGATCACACACACACACATACACACACACACACACACACACACACACACACACACACACTATGGATGTCTCTTTTCAAAACCAGGAAGATTTTGGCAAACCTCAGTTGGCTCTGGGTTTTAATAGCTGAGATGAAGCAAAGAGCTTTTCTGTCACGGTGACTAGATCTGCATGAGGCACGTGCACGGATAATGGTCCTCTTCCCAGTTATGAGAACGTGTCAGCACCATAACAAATCAGCAGGGCTGCCGGCTCAGCAAGAGGGCTCATTGTGTAGATTAGGGCTGTCCCCATGGTTTCTCCTGGGTTCTCGCCATGCACTTCTAATTACCCCCCATGAGCTGTCTCTTCCTGTTTATTCATTTGAACTCAAATGTGTGTTCCAACCATGCTTTAAATGCTTTCTGTCCAATTTGGGACTGCTTGGTCCAGACCAATTGCCCATGTTCTTCTGTTTCTCTATGATGGTCTATCTCTGTATTCTTTTTAAAAATTTTTTCTCTTTATTGATTAAGGTATTACATATGTGTCCTTATCCCCCCATTGCCCTTCCACCCGCCCCCCCCCCCCCACTCATGCCCTCACCCCCCTGGTGTCTGTGCCCATTGGTTAGACTTATATCTCTATTCTTGCTGGCCCTGCAGGAGACTCATGGCTCTTGTTTGCTCCCAGTGAACAGCTTTGGAAATGATGAAGAGCTGTGCACATCTTCTGACACTGACGAAGAGGTGATGAAGCAATTTGAGATTTCTGTGTCCCGGTCCCAGAGCTTCCGGTCAAGAGTGTCTGAGAAAGGCAAGCAGACAAGATCAGAGCAGAAACCAAAAGTCTGCCATTTGCTCTCTACCGGGGAAGAGGACAGAACCCAGGTGTCTGCCTGTGAAGGTATTCTTTGCATCCAACCCTTCCTCTATCTAGACCAGGGATGGCCAACGGGAAGAACATCTTTGATTCATGTAACTCTGCACTTGCTTCTGTGAGTCACTAGAGGGAGAGTAAGTGGGGCAGGAGCCAGGGGCTGGGACAGGGAAAGGGCTGCTCCACACTTCTCAGGGGAATGAAGGCGGGGGTGGGTGGGGGTGGGGATGGGGGTGGGTGGGGGGCTGCAGGGAGCTGGAGATGGAAAGCAGAAGTGCCGAAGCCTGGACCCCTGATTTGTGGGACCCCTTCCTTCCTGTAGTTACTACTTTGTGCGTGTTGAGCACTAATGACCAGAATGGTATTTATCAAGCTTTATAACATCTTGTTTCCCTCTGATAAGTTCAAAAACTTTATATACCTGTCCGCTGACATTGAAACCCTGTGCCTTTGCTCCCATTTGCAATGTTGAGTCTATTTTCCACATAGTTATGTAACTTCAGACGAGTTTTGAAGCCTTTCTTTTAATATTGTATTAGTAAGACAATAGGTATGCTTTATTTTCCAAATAAAAACATGTATCATAATAATATTGAATAACCTTTCTCAAACCACACATGTCCTGCACTCTCTCCCTCATTCCCCATAGTTTCTGCCCCCCCCCCCCCACACACACATACACACACTTCACAGGAGACTAGCTGGGTAAGTGCAAGGTCTTATGCCTTCCTAGCATCTTTATACTAAGTTTACCTTCCATAGGAGGGAGGGGAAGACACGCGGGGGCAGGGTAAGCACAGCTTGCGACGGGGGAAGGGCTTGTTAAGTGTCCTCCACTTACACAAAATAACCTGGAAAATGAACAGGGCAATACACCTTAGTGCTCTCCCCAGCGAAGGTCAGGCATCTGTCTCTCCTATGCCGAGAACCCGGTGTAGGCACAGGACACCGGGAAAGGGAAGAGGCTGTCATGCCGTGCACCTCAGTGACCTGGTCTGAACGTCCTGGCTTCTCTAATCTGTTCTGTCTTTCCTTTTGGCCTGTGGCCAGTCAAACCAAGGGGGGCATAGTTATAGCTCTTCCGTGGTTTTTCAACACATAGAGGTAGTAAAAGGAAAGAGAAAAGGGGAAGACCAAAACTGAGAGGAGATTGAGAGGAAATTTCTGACTTGGCATGTGGATGAGGCAGGCAGAAAAAGAACAGAGGAAAAAGAAAAGGAGAACTAACAAAAAGAACCCTATTTTTTTCAGCGGGAATATCATCATTTGCTATCCATTATGTAATTTTACTTCTTGATATGGGCAACATGACATATTTTATTGCTATACTTTTTAGCCCAAGGTGAGCCAAGAAATAAATGCCTTATGGAACCAAAGCATAATGCTGACCGTCCATCATGTCCTTATAGCCCCTCCTGCTTTACTCTCTGTCTCTCATGTTATATCACAGCATTCCTCCCTCTCCATTGAGAGGGCACATGTTAGCTAATGAAAGTTAATAGCAGTTTATTCCCTAGGAGTAGCTTGTTTAATTCTAAAGCTAATGGCCCCATTTCCCAGAAGTCTAAGTGTCTAGTTTCTGATTTATTCAATTGGCTGATGTTCTGAGAGTTCTGACGACCACGCTAACCTCTCCCCTTCCTGAAATTAGCAACAACTTTTGTCATCACTGGTGATTCTAAAATTTTTGAGAGCTGGTGATAGAAAAGGTAAATTTTTCTCTACTGGAGAGAGGAAAAAGTCCACTACGGTGAATGAATTACCCGTAGATTTTGAAGAAAAACAGGGGGATTTTCATAGGAATAAATAACTGCATGCTAAATTTAATTGTATGATTTTTTTCTGTGTTACTTATTTTTGTTCATCTTTAGATCAGTGAATTTGTTTCAGTAATAAAGAATAATGATGAGATTAAGTTTGTACCCCAAGAAGATTTTTTTGGTTTGTTATCTATTTAGGTGTTTTTTTTTCACTCTACCTTAAACATGAGTATCTACAATCAAATTTAATTGCAGACAATTCTTACTTTAAAAACACATTCAAAATGTTGGACAGATGAAATTAAAGGTCCAAATTCAAGTAAAATCTGAACCTCGAATGAGTTACTGGTAGGTTGTCTCATGTTTCAGCTCAAGTGAGATCCTTCATTCTAGATTGAGTGTGAGGTTATTTTAGAACCAAGACAATACGGTCTTCTTATTCTAGCCAAGTTCTCTCTTGTCAAATGTATCTGACTTAGTGTTATTTTGCATTAATTGTCACTGCATTCCTGCTCATGTCAGGCTTGGGCTAAGTGATCTGGATCAGAGGCTATGCATCAGATCTTTAGGCATGAAAGGTGGGCTGGCTGGGCAGTAGAATCATACAGTTCTGAAATGCATAGGAATGGCTGTTGAGAAAGCTAGGCTTAAACTCTCAGGTATGAGCCAAAGCAGTCCACAGGTGAAATTTCATCTCCAGGGATCTCTCAGTTCTCCTTTAAGGCCTTTCAATGGACTGATTATGTAAGATAATCTCCTTTACTTAAAGTCAACTGTTTAAGGATTTTAATCCCCTCTATAAAGTACCTGTACAGCAACAGGTACTACATTAGTGTTTTAATTGAATATGTTAGCCACAGTGAAACCTAACAATAACTATCATAGATGGCAAGCAAAAGTATTTGTATGTGGGTGGTGGTGGGAGAGAGGAGTTTGGGCGTGTAAAAGAAAGTAATTGGTTACATTCCATCAAAGTGGGATATGGACTAAATAAATTCCAGGATTTCTCTGCTGAAATTTATAGGATTGATGTGACATAATTATGCCCTATAATTTCTACAAAGCCAGGATACATTTCTCTGACAACAGGCAATTACTTTTCTGTATGTGTTTAAGGTGACATGATCTTCTTTAATTTAAAGTCTGGGAAGACTGCTTTATATAACGGTGAATCACCTTTCCCTTTCTTGCTCCTTGCAACTTGACTTCCACCCCAGCTTTGCTTGCCTAATTCATCCTTGAATGTCTGTCAAAGAAAATGGTTTGTTACATTAATATAGGTCTTATGTTTTTCAGTTATGAAAAGCTTTTCAAGGCTTGATGTAGCTTTCAAAAATTCTCTTATTGCTGATCTAGGTATTATCACTGTAGGAGTTGAAGTCATGAGACAATTTTATGGGAGTAATTTCTTGGCAAAGTTAGATTTTTGTGCTGAAACCCTGCTGGGTGCTACACACGTTGATGGATGACCCACTGTTTAATAGGACATTTTAGTGTTCACGCATGTGAGGAATGGATGTGCTAATTAGAGCCTTGGAAGAAAATTCTGCTTTATGTTGTAGGGTTTTGCATATGCAATAGCCTTTGTTTTGTTTGTCATTTTCTGTGGCCTTTTTAAAAGCGTATTTGCCAAATAACTGAAAGTGCGACTGTAAAAATGTTCTGATGTCCTATGAACGTGTCCCCAGGGGAGGCTGAACTGAATTTTTAAGAATAGGAAGGCAGATAGTAGAACTTCTCAATGGCTTGCCAGGGTTTTGAAAAATCCCAAATAAGGGGTCTGAAGTTGTGCACTGAGGACCAAGCCTGCCTGAAAGTGTTTTCATGTGGTTTGCAAAGACGATACTATATTTTTAATTTGCCTGTTTAATATAAGTGGGTCTAGTAAACCACTGCCACCAGCACTCCATATTGCTGCACACTTGGCTGCTTCAAGTATTTGGTACCTGCCCAGCCTTTGAAGTTATTTGAGGGTTTAGTGAAGTCCACGGGTAGGAGCAGTAGATACATGTGGCTTAGTGCTTTCAAGGAGTGGATGTTCTAGCTGAAACTTTGACTTACAGTGGAAAAAATTGATGTCATACAGTGTATACATAAGAGCTGAATTTATAGATACCTTGTCATCTACTCACTTATTCTGTCTATATCTCTCATCCTGGGATGGGGGCTACTGGGGTAGCCTGAAGGCCAAAGAGATAAGACATCCTTGGCTACCTTTTGGATGTAGGAGGCAAGTCTGGGTGAAGGCAACAGCTTAGGAAGAAGCTGTCAGTTTTTCCTTCCAATATGAGGGTAACCTAGACATTGAAGGAGAGGCAGAGGATGAACAGAGTAAGGAAGAACTGAGAGAGGGGGAGAGGGAGAGAGAGAGAGGGAGAAAGAAAGAGAGAGAGAGAGAGAGAGAGAGAGAGAGAGGAGGAGAGGAGAGGAGAGGAGAGGAGAGGAGAGGAGAGGAGAGGAGAGGAGAGGAGAAGAGAGGAGAAGAGGAGGAAGAAAATGAAGTCTGAGAAAAATACCGAGTTTGAAGGAGTCAAGAAAGATTGAGTTTTTGAGGCTTCAGATGGACAGGAGGAAAGGACAAGAGTGAGGGCTTGAGAACCTCTGTGAACAGAAATACCCAAGTAGCATTTTCAGGAGCCAGTGAGGCCACAGGTGACAGAGTTGGGAGGTAGTAGAAAGTGAGGTGTGCTGGGTTGGATGAGGCCAGTGTGGGCCAGACAAGTAAGCAAGGCTAATATTTATGGAAGGCTTTGTGGCTACCAGGCAGATATTATTTGATGTGTCTCTCTGATGGTTTATATCATCATTTTATAGATAAGGAAACAAAGGTTCAGGCAGCTCAAATTATTCAAGTTCTTAAATCCAGAATATCTGAATCCAAGTCTAGTGTTCTTTGCATGGATCAAGTAAAGAACTTCCTTCTTGAGAAAACCACTGAAGCCTTTTGAGCAGAGGGTAATATGTTGAACATGGAAGAGAAAAAAAAGAATGGTAGAGTCAGGAGACCATGTGGTCTCCATAGTAGATTGCTGTTCTTGCATCCTAGATCCATCCCCAAAGTCTTGGGGTCATTGGCTCCAACAAAATGCTAATGTGTTTAATTTATTCTCCTAATAGAAACACACATCTTTTATACTCATATTATTAGAAAGTACTTAACCTTTACCCCACATAATGAACCAATGGTCTTTTTGATTATATGGACCAAGTTTATCCACTGTATGAGTGAAATTATGTTTCTGCAGGTGTTACTTTATGGGTTTTGTTTTTGAGGTTTCGATTGATGTAGTTGCTATTGCTCAGTTTCTCTAGATAAAATGTATAAACTAATAATATATTTGAAATAGTTTCCTTATTGCAAATTTAGATTTGGATGGAGCAAGGCAACTGCATTATTCTGAGAATTTGTCTTATGGTGAAGATGAGCCCACCTCTGCCCATGCACAGTCCCTATGTGAGGTGGGGGATACCAGGCACCATGGTGCATCTCCCCAGGAGACCAGTGTGGTCCACAGGCTCAGTCGCCAGTCCACAGAGGGCAGCTTGGAGATGGAAGCCGCTTTTAATAACCGGGGACTTGAAGACTCCTATGCCACCGATAGTTCCTCCGTGTGGAGCCCAGAGGCAAGTGACTTATTTTCCATTTTCTTCTTGCTTCAGTGTTTTTGCTCTGTCTAGTTCTTGCTCTCCTCCCCTCCCCAGCCTTCAAGAAAAGATTTCTCCAAAAAGAAAGCATTGCCTTAAACGAAGACCTAAAGAGCCCTTATTTAAATAAACTTTTGTTCAGATGACCAAGACCTGACACCTATGTGGACCAATAAAAGAATCATATAAATTTCTATCAAAATGGAAAAAAAGAAAGAAGAATGGTGGCATAATGGGCCCAGAAACAACTAGGCTTCTTTTTTACATAAAGGAGATTTTAGTTCTTTAGAGAGACTTTTTTATGGTTTCAATTAATTGGAATCTATTTTTATTTACTCCAAATCTTGAGTAATGATTATTTGAATATGAGAATTATTTGAAAATTAATTAAAATACAGTGGCCCTCCAAATGAAATTATACAAGATATTATGATGACAATCTTGCAGTATATTTGTTGGCTTTTCATTGAATTGAAGGTCTAAGAGATGGCATTAGTCTGGCCATTGACTTTGCTTTCTGAAGTAAATCTACGATAAAAGATGCTTCTTCTAAATTTATTTTTCAATTAAAACTTAGTCCAGAATACACCTAGGTAACCAAAGGTTGGACTGGAGGTGATGGTGCTAGAAATTACCATTTATTGAGCAATTACTATGTGCCAAGCACTGTGATAAGGATTTTGCAAATATTGTTTTATCTTACAGGTATTCACGGTTATTCCTTATTAGCTAGATCCCTCCTAAAATGATTCTATAACATTAAGAGATATTCAATTGTGGTGTCTAATACCTTCACTGAAATTAATTTTGATGAAATAAGTCATATATAAATATATAAAACTTCTTTGTAATTTGTGGGGATAGAGGAAGGAGAAGGGTGAATGGGTTTTGTTAGCATCAGTCTGACTGAGAAAATAAACAGGGTAAATCTCTTATTAGGGCCTGGACTGTCATAAACACCAAATGCTCACCAAGGAGAAGGAAAACAATTAGAGGAAATCATGTTCCAAATCCTGACACACTGAGGCGTGCAGAGAGAGTGTAAGGAGATAGATATGCACATGTGTGTGCATGCCCCTGTATTGGTGTTTCTGCTAAGGACAGTAGATGGTAACTCAGATATGTGTGTGCAGCTTGTTAAAAGCAGCCCTTCATATTAGAGACACCCAAAGCTATTAACCTTATACGTTTTGTAAAACAATTGTGCTTTCTTGTCAGTTTACTGCCAAGAGTCATACTAAATCCCACACAGTAACATTCTATTTGGCTCCCTCACCACAAAAACAAAACAGCACTGTTTACCTACCTAGTGATACTCCGTCCCCTTGATCACTATGCCATTAGCCTGGAATTGCTTCTCCAGGTAATCGCCCATTTGCCTACCTCATGGAGCTTTAATAGAAGACTTGGTGTTGAGGGCACTAAATGTTCTCAGACTCCCAAAATACCCAGACATCTCTGTGTGCTCCATTCAACCTCCTATATCTATTTTGAGACAAAAACTGTAATTTGTGCTCTTACAGTAGAACCTCAAATGCAGCTCGGAGACAGTTCCTGTAACTGCCTGCTTGGCAGGCTTAGCTCGCCTTTTAAGAATTGATTTATTTGCCTCTTAGCTGTATTAAGAGCCCTGTCTTCCCCCTGTATCTGGCATCGGGAACATATCGTGGGTCTGTTTACTCTGGGCCACACAGATGACATCAATACTATTTTACTAAGACAAAAGAGGCTTTCAATTTGATAGAAAAATCTTTAAACCTACATGGTTTTTTGACAATGTGGCACAAGTATTCCCATCCTAAAGAAAAACCCAGGCTATTAGAGCTAAAGGAATCCAATTTTATTTGGACTCAGAAGGAAACAGGTCATGCAGTGTGACTCCCTGTTAGTCTGATGGATTTCCATGCGCTGTGCTTCCTGGCCGGGAAGACTTTTCCCTGCACTCAAGGCTTGGTGGGGAGGACGATGGGAAGGTGGCTGGTGATGCTGAGCACACAGGGAGGGGGGTGTCCCACTTTTCATCTGTTCCCACTGATTAACTGGTTGGCCTTGAGAAGTTAATTAAAATCTGCCAAATGGGGATAAAAATGAAGAGATTTTTACCTTGCAGGAAGGTCAAATGGATTAGTGATATTAACCGTACCCACGTGAGGAGCGGCTTTAGTTGCCTGGTGATAGGTAATATGTGTTGAAATGATTAATTGCTCTGAAAGTACCTGCCTTCACAAATCTTCATTTCAGACCATCGAAGGAAGGGGCTACGTTTTCATGGGCTGCAGTTTGAATGTCCCCATCCACAGCCTGGTCTCTGCCTGGAGTTGTCTTACTCAGTTATTTCAGGCCCCTCTCCCCTTCCAGGACTTTACCACAAACCCGCAGGTGCAGTGAGCATTTATCTGAATAGACAGCCTGAAGGATAAGTGGAGAGAAAGTCATTAACTAGGATATTTTTACCTTGGCATTGAAGTTGATGACAGAACTGGGAACTGTTAACTAGTATTAAGAGCAGGGCCTAAAAGGATGTGAAATTCCAAGTAGTGCATGTTTTCAACTCTCTTCTCCAATCTTATTCCCTCTGCATCTCACACAGTTACTATACACAGAAATTGCTATGGCGAAAGGTTTTGGGGAGAAGAAGGGAGACATCATGGTTCAACATAATGTTTGGGATTTTAAGCATTAATATGGGTAAATCCTGGATAGTCCTGGCTGGGCTTATGATGTTGGGGGCATGGAATGAATTACTTAGCCTTTCTAAGCCTTGGTTTCCTATAAAAAGGAAGATATTAAAATACATACCTCATTAGGTTAAAGTGAATATTTTAAAAGATAATATTTCTTAGCTGCATTTCCCGAAAAGGACAGGACATGCAACCCCAAGGAAGAGTGAGGGACATGGGAGTGAGGCAGGGAAGAACGGAGTGTCATTATGAGTATAATCAAGTTGGCACCATTAAGTGTGACTCATGGCTTGATCCTGTGGGACTGTACTCTGTGAAGCTGTACAAACTAATCTCAGGACATCTTTCCAAGGGGAGAAAAGTTTAGTGTATGAGGCATGAAGTCTCCCCACACTCTGGACTTTCTATACATGAGTGCCAAGCAGGATTCTGGGACTTTCCACATCTTGACACCAGCAGAGAGCCTGTGGTGGGAGCTAAGAGCTATGTGGCATGGCAGGAGGTAAGGCTTTATTAAGTTTCTCCAGGCTAAAGCCACTTAGAGCCCAGACAGGCTGGGCCTGTAGGGGAAGATGGAATAAAAGGTGAGGCCAAGAAAGTTTGAAGTGCATAAAAGCAGGCTTTTGTAGTCTATAAAGGGTTTAGTATGGTACCTGGCATAAGGGAGGGCTTAGTATATGTTATATATTATTACTTATTTTTTTAAATATATTTTTATTGATTTCAGAGAGGAAGGGAGAGGGAGAGAGAGAGAGAAACATCAATGACAAGAGAGAATCATTGATTGGCTGCCTTCTGCACTCCCCCTACTGGAGATCAACCCCACAACGTAGGCATGTGCCCTGACCCGGAATTGAACCATGACCTCCTGTTTCATAGCTCAGTGCTCAACCAGTGAGCCATGTTGGCTGGCTATTATTACTTATGTTCTGACAAGCAATATAGAGATGATCACGAGTAGACTAAAATAGATGGGAATTTTAACAGAAGTCTGTGACTTGAGTTTTGAGTTGGCCTCACTCCTTGGAGACTTGCTGCTAATATTATATCTACACTAGTCAGTTGTATTCAAAAGTCTCTATAGCAACCACTTTTATGACTTGAAACCAAGAACCTCTGAATAGAAACACTCACACATGAATGCATGCATGCTCAGAGGAAAAGATAGAAGAAGCTACCCTTATTTTGCAAGAAGCCTAAATTTTCCTGGTAGACTAATGTGAATCTTGAGAGGACATTTAATAGATGTCTTCTATAAGTCAAGTCCTTTAATTTTCACAACAACCCTATAAAGTAGGTATCCTCTTCATGTTAATATTTAGAAAAATAGGAAGTGGAAAAGATTAAATAACTTGCCCAATGTCACTGAGGTAGCAGGAGGTAGACCTGGGATTCCTAAGGCTGTCTCATTCCAGAGGACTATGCACTTTTACTTGAACTCTGTTGGAAAGTTATGTTGCTGCGTGTGCATTATTCTGGTGTTTTAGTTTATATATATATATATATATATATATATATATATATATATATATATATATAATTTAAATAAAGAGGTTTTTGAATTAGCGAAGTCTGGTGTTCCATTACATAAATAAGGACTGATTCTGATTTACAATAAGAAATCAGACCAAAGTTTAGTTATGGGCAAGAGTCATGCCTTCGGAGGGAAAATCAAATTAGGTTGACATGATTTATAGTCTGTTGGAGGGTGACTCATTACAGTAAATGCAGCTCAGCTCAGTTTTCTCGGTGAGGTCATCAGATCTGACTGGCTACAGGTGAATTGCTGTCTAAAGGTGATATTTCATAATGAGGGGAGCCTGTTTGAAAATAGGTAGCACCAGTCTATTCATGGGAATAGATATTTATGGAGTCTGTTCTGAGCCAGGTATTTTTTTCACATCTGTTAAAACCTCACAACAGCACTCTATCAAGTAGGCATCTTAATGCTCTCTTTTTTTTTTCTAATGAGAGTACAGAAAGGATGGTCTATTTGGCCAGGATCAAAAAGCTAGTCAGTGGTAGATTGATGATTTCTGCTTGACACTCGTGTATACATTCAGCCTAGGTGTTCTGTCTCCAAGTCCAATGTTGCTGCTCACTAAATGGCTGCTGGGGATGCCACCCTAGACCTTTGCTACTCAAAATGTGCTTCGAGGACAACTGTGATATCCTCCTCAGCTTCTGAAAAATGTAGAATCTCAGGCCCCACCCCAGTCCTACTGAGTAAGAGTCTCCTAATGATTCAAGTCCACACAGGCATTTGAGAAGCTCTGCCCTAAGCTTTTCTCCCATGTAGACTGAATATCTACTGAGGGATCACCTGTCCATGACCCTGATTTTATTAGGATTCTTGTCTTCAGGAGGTCCTGGCCCATAGAGCACAGGTCCAGGCTCAACCATTTCTCTTGGGACTTAAGGTAAAGTTACCCCTTGGCAGTTGTGTAGCTTACTCATTTTAGATTTTGCATCTCAGTTGGTTTCAATGATAGTGGTCAGTTATGCTTTTTGAGAGAAAGATACTGTAAAACATAAAAGCTTTGTTCATTTGTTCCAAAAGCATTCATGAAGTCTCCCTGTGTTCCAGGCACTGTGCCCTCAAAAAATTCACAATCTAATGGAGAGATAGACCAATAAATATACCTTTCTAATATAGAGGGATCTGAGCTCACAGTTAAAAAGTGCAGGGTTCTGAAGGAGCAGAGGGGCATCGTCTCACCGAAACGCAGTGGGTATTATCATTTCCATTCCTAATCTTTTCCTTTGTCTACAACAGGAGCAGGATGGGGCTGATTTTCAGCTGCCATCAGGGGTCCCAGAGCCCATCCCAAAGTGTGGTGATCTGGATGTCATCTTTGAATATAGAGCTGCCAGCCAGAAACTCACAGTGACCATTGTGAGAGCACAGGGCCTTCCGGATAAGGACCGAAGTGGCATCAACTCCTGGCAAGTTCATGTAGTCCTGCTGCCCAGTAAGAAACAGAGGGGCAGGACGAGCATTCAGAGAGGGCCCAACCCTGTCTTCAAGGAGAAGGTCACCTTCACCAAGCTGGAGCCCAGAGATGTGGCTGTCTGTGCCGTCCGCTTCCGCCTGTACGCTGCCCGCAAGATGACCCGTGAGAAAATGATGGGAGAGAAGCTGTTCTATCTCAGCCACCTGCACCCAGAAGGGGAAATGAAAGTGACTCTGGTTCTGGAGCCAAGAAGTAACATCAGTGTGAGTAGGTTAGATGGTGCTGCCAGTGACGTGGTGTGTTCAAGGATGTGGAATTGTCAGCCCTTGATTTAGTACATTCGGCCTGTGAAATTCAACACTTTAATATAATTTTCCATTTGGTTCTCCTCATCCTTATAAGCCATGATTTGCACTTTATGCTTCCCTGGGTTTTTCATGCCCGTCTTCCTTATAACCGGATGGATGTCCATTTTAAGAAATAAGAGCACAGTGTGTGTTGGGCATGGGAAAACCAGGAGAGGTGGCTAGGCCTTCTAGTTAGTTAATAAATGGTCCTACCACCCATACTCCTGCTCCTCCCACAATATGCATTATGATGCACTCAGAGATGGGACTCTCAAGGTGAGGTGCTTGACACATATGCTTATGGCTGCAAACAGTCGCCTAAAACTCCAGCCACTTTGAAGACCTTCCATTTATATGACCAAACGCCTCCATCTGCCCCATCCTCTGCCTCCCCTGGGGTTTTGAGGAAAGAAAGTGCAGCTTGTATGTCTGCAAGATGGACATCTCACTATTGCCATCGGTAATGTGTAGTGTGACTATTACCTTTTAAAAAACATGTAAAAAGATCAGGTCGCTCTCTTGGGCCAATCAGTCATTCATTCAGAGATGTTTACTGAGTGCCTGTTCTGTGTCAGGTGCCATGAAGGGGATTCAGGAAAGGACAAAACAGGCGATTGTTCCATCCTCAGGGAGCTTGCAATCTGGCGGAGGAGGGCGACAGTAGGTAAACCAAAACAGGAAGGAAAGACAATGACTGAGGCTGCTGTTTGTTCAAAAGAGTCAGAGACAGTTTCTTTGAGGTGGTGATAAAATACAGAATTCAAGAAATCAAGAAAAAAGCTGGTGACATGTGGAGGACAAGGATGTCAGACAGAATGGCACACGCAGGTGTTGGGGTGGGAAGGTACTCATCATGTCTGAAGAAGAGGAAAGGAGTCAGAAAGGTTAGAATGTAGCCATGGGAGATCCAGCCAATTATATTTTTAGTAGATGTCTCAAAATTAATATCTCCTGAGTCGACATCCTGATTTTTGCCTCCCTAATTCTATTCCACCTGTGGTCTTCCAATCTTGGCTAAAGGCAATTTCATCCTTTTAGTTGCTCAGATCAAAAATCTTACAAGTCATTTGTGACTTCTCTCCTTTCCACCTGAAATCCTATTGGCTCTGTCTTCAAAAATACAACCAGAACCCGACTCTCTGCTGGAAGAAATGACCTCCTACGTTCTCCCTGCCCCTCAGACTATGCCCAACATGGGCTCACAATGAGCCTTTTAAAGCATAAGCCAGATCACGTCGCATCTCTGCTCAAACCCTTATTTTTCCTTAAGCTCTGAGTAAAGCATATCTGAAATCGTGAACAACAGAAGCCACAGGAGGTCAGGTGTCCTACCAGCACTATAGAGCTCAGGGTTAGGTATGATCACACCCCCGTTACCTGTGCCAGGCCCTGTGCTGTGCTCTGGGAGCACAGAGTTGAGTGGGGAACATGAGTCAGCATGAAAGAACTCCGAGGATAAAAAATTTTCCATTCGCCAGTTATTGGTTAAGCATGATTATATGCACTGTGGCCTGAGGTTTATAAGGATTGGGAATTTGCTGGGAGAGGCAAACTATACAGCCCACAGTAGATGCTTCTGTAGAAACACAGGGGAGGGGGGATCCTCATCCAAAACTAAACAAATATTCCATTGTCGGGTTATCATACCCAATAGGTTCTTATCTAAGGTGCTTATCAAAACCACCTGGCCCTATAGTTTACAAATTGTGTTCCATGAAAGCAGGGGCTCTAGATGGCTGGATAAATAGGATATTTTCCTACAGATGTAAAGAATACTTAATTACTCTTAATTCATTTATTCATTGGAGTTTCTGATAAGAAGTTTTAGGAAATGATATTAGATGTGGAGAAGAGAGGTTTGAGCAAAGTTCCATGTACTTATTTCTGGTGGAGGAAGTGGTGGCCCCAGGAGGCTGGCTGGTTTCCCTTGCAAAGCTGATTCCTACTCCCCCTTCCTGAAGGAGAATCAACTTGGTGATCGATTTCCCTCTCTTCTTCTTGATGTGTCTTTGCATCAAGAGGGTGCTTTGGAGAAGCAAGCACGTGAATAAACAGAAGGCCGAGGCTATTCCCTGGGCTCACCTGTTGCCTGCCAGGTCTCTGAGATCTCAGTCCATGTGTCAGCTTCCTTATCAAAAAGTTGTAAAAGTGCTCATTTTCAATGTCATTTAGTTCTTAGGAGGAAAAACAGAGCATCAGGCATATTCCTGACAACCTTAGAAGCAGAACTAGGGACCAAATGTCCTATGCGGTGGTAGACATCCAGTGGTCATTTCTTTTCCCAGCGAAGACAAAATGCCCTTTGAATTGCCCCATTCATCACAAAGCTGCAGAGAACGGAGTGGATGGGTTCCATAGAAGCACTCGAGCACAAATCACACAGGAGGGAATTTTGGTCTATATTAAATGTATTATTAGCTCTCTGTGTATCTTAGAGGGTTTGATTTACACTAGTAATAACATCTTGGTTCGTTTTGTCTTTGGAGAGGAATTATTGAATGGAGACAGCTCTTGAAACAAAGATGTCAGTTAATAATGCAGGGGATCTCGTCCCCAGGCCCATTATCATTCCCACGGAGTGCGCCCTTCCTTCGTAATCTTTGGCAGCCATTGAGACTGGGCCACAATTTCACCAAACATAATATTGGCTTTCTGTAAGAGAGAGAAGTGCAGCGTGCACCAATGGATTCTTTGTTTTTCTTCCCCTCCAGAGTGGAGAGTCTCCGCTCAGCCCATCTGCCGTTTCTCACAGTGATAGTGCTTCATCCACGCAGTCGCTGTCTCATGGAGGGGCACCAGAGCTGTTGGTGGGGCTGTCCTACAATGCCACAACGGGGCGATTATCTGTGGAAATGATCAAAGGCAGCCATTTCCGAAACCTCGCTGTGAACAGAGCGCCTGGTAAGTGCATGTCTATTCCCCCAGCTCTGTTCCTTCCAGGAGCAAGTACAAGGCTGTGTGTGCTTTCATCTTAAGTCTTTAACTTTTACAATAAAAGTGATCTTGGTATAGCTTAGAGAGTTTTTTACAGAGTGATACCTCTGTGCTTTTTAATTGTCTTTCTATTTAATTAGATTGGAGGCTTCTTTGATACCTAGACACATCTTGACATGAAATAGGCTGACCTCTATGTGTATATTGTGTAAGAGAAAAGAATGGTGTCTTTTCAGCATCATAATATGTATGGGCAATTACATTTCCGTGGCTGGATAAACAGGATATTTTCCTACAGATTCAAGGCTCTCATACACCTTCAAAGAGGCAGGTCTACTTGCTTACCTACTAGCTTTGCTCTGATCTGTGCAATGCGCTTGCCTTAATCTTGGTACACTCATTTAGAGAAAAAAATAATTAATAATATCTTCCTCATGGGGTTTCTTTTGGGGTGCAAATAAAATGATTTATGTACAGTGTTAGCACAGTGCCTAACACATAGTGAGGATACTAGAAATGTTAGTGGTTATGGTATTGATGGAGGAGGAAGATCTGGGGCAACACAGGCCTGCCTCACCACTTCTGAGATCACCACTGGAAAAAAGGGCTCAAGACTTACTCCAATAGCTGCAGTCCAGGGTTCAGGAAATCAGAATAAGAAAGCAGCTCCTGCCAACTACCTTTCAAAGCCCAAGAAGTTAGAGATTGAGCACTGAAATGATGTTGCTAACAATGAGTTTACCTTTAATGATCTTGTTTGTCAGCAAAAAACAGCTTAAAGCGGGGGGGCAGGAAGATAATTTTTGCCTCTGTTCTGCCTTGTGGATCTCATGTAAATACATCTACTCAAAGGATCCAAATTTGTATCCAGAATGCTAGCTGCAAGAGAGTCTGAAAAATGTTGAATTTCCAGCCTTTCAAGTATAGGAAGGTAAATTAGAAGGGGGTAGAGTGGAGTGCAAGTGAGCCTGTCACCATCAGCAACAAAGTCTTCCTGAAATAAGGATGAAATCAATAACTACATGATAGGCTGCGCAGGGCAGTAAATTCCGGCCTCATGTCAGCATCAATGAAGAGCCAGCATAGCTGGTAGAAAAAGGTTGGTTCTACCAACCAAATCTGGGCTCTTATTTTTTATTTTGGGGGAGGGACTCTTACTCTTTTTAGCCTTTAACTGTGCTGCATCCCATGAAGTCTCCATTCAATGGTATTTTGTTAGCCAATCTGTATTAAAGCTATTAGAGCAAGTTCGTGGAAAGCCCCCACACTCTGGATAACAGAATATACAGCTACATAAACTATAATCTGTGTTGGCACTCAGAACCAGGTGAGAGCTATTTAACATATATATTAGGTGCTATTTGCACAGGTAAGCTTTGTTAGATACAGCTTTGCATTTTTTTCTTTATTGATTAAGGTATTACATATGTGTCCTTATCCCCCCCTCTGCCCCCCCACCCCACTCCCGTTCATGCCTCACCCCTGGTGTCTGTGTCCATTGGTTATGCTTTTATGCATGCATACAAGTCCTTTGGTTGATCTCTCCCCCTTACCCCCACCCTCCCCTACCTTCCCTCTGAGGTTTGAGCATCTGATCAATGTTTCTCTGTCTCTGGATCAGCTTTGCTTTTAAAAATAGCTTTGGATTGATGAAAGAGCTGAATTCAATGCTTTATCTTCAGAATTTTTGCTGGTCTCTTTTTCTGTCCTTCTGGGGTTTGGTGAGATCTGAACAATTTTGGGGGAAGAATTTGGTGGTGCTGCAGAGAATTAGGGGGAGGTGAATCACACAGTGATGGCTCTTTCCAGTGGATGCTGGGAAACTTTATTTTGTATGCTGGGTGGTACCAGGAAATATAGGAGATGGGGGAGTACAGCATGGTGGCTATGGAAACATCAGCTGGAGGCCAACAAACTAATATGTAAATTCAGGCTCTGCCACTTCCTAGTTGTGAGTTGCTAAAGTTTTTTGAATCTCAGTTTCCTCATCTGTAAAATGAGGTCGTAATATATACTTTCTAGGTAGGGCTATTGCATATAAAGCTGCGATGTTGAGGATGCTATTATATTTTCATACATTTCTATACGAAAGAAAATACACCAAAGGGAAATTCTTACAACAAATGTTTACAACAAAATAGGAAAAAGTAATTTAGAAATTGATTTGATTCCAGA
Organism: Myotis lucifugus; assembly: GCF_000147115.1. Taxonomy (NCBI): domain Eukaryota; kingdom Metazoa; phylum Chordata; class Mammalia; order Chiroptera; family Vespertilionidae; genus Myotis; species Myotis lucifugus. The sequence goes on along the minus strand of NW_005871214.1, from coordinate 1,096,435 downwards.
AGTTTAAGTCAGTTTGGCATTTACAACATGATTTTTCTTAGACATAGCGTTGCAATTTAACTTAAAATGTAATTGACATGCTGTGTCTTTACAACCAAAGTAATAGAAGACAATGTTGCTGCGGTGCTAGTAATTAAAACAGAAACCCAAAAGGGAAGACAAAAGTTTTTTGTTTGTGTAGAATGCTGGTCCTTGAGGAAAATCCAGCACAATTAGGAGGGGTTGAGAAAGTAGAAGGTTCCTTTGTGAAAGGGATCTCTTGCCACTTTCAAGGGCTTTAGTTGTTGACGGCTTTGGTTCTTCATTATGTCTCACTTCATTACACCACAAGCACCACTTTGGCAGTCGTCAGGCAAGCTTAGAATACATTTTTAGTTCCCATATGGAAGAGGACAAGGGAGAGAAAGGATGAGGGAACATGAGTTTTATGAGGTAATTGAGCAGAGTTGGAAGAAACAGGAGGAGAGAGGATGCAAGTGGGGAAATGAGTGGGCCTGGGAGTGGGGGTGGTGGAGAGACCTTGCCAAGTGCACTGGCCTCCAAGGTGGAGGTGATGGGAGGATGTGGGACCAAAAAGCCCCATGGAAGAGCCCGCCATGAAGGAGGTGCCTGCCAGGGGAGAGACACATGTAGGAACATGTATATGCAAGGGTCACAAATCCTGTGCTTGGGACCCTTGGCATTGGTGCAGTTATCTAGTCTGTAAGAGGGGACATCAAGCCTGTCTTACAGGGTGGCTATGATAATGTGAAGAATCGTTCTTAGGGAATCTGAAGGGAAAGAGTCGCTGAGCCTGAGTACTGGGAGCTTTCCTTGTCTAGGATATTGAGGGTTCTAAATCTTTCTGGAAACAAAGGCTGGGATTTAGATGTGAGAATTTTTTGTCTCAAAATATATCATGAAGCAGAAGATAACTTTGAATTCAGAGCTTGATTCCGTCAGATGACTGTTCTGATATTTTAAACTTGTCTTCTTAAGCAAGATAGAAGAGTTGGACAAATAGTAGATGAAGTTCCTCTCCTCTATTAGGGTCTTGGAAGAAATGTAAGACCCATCCCGAAACTTTTGAGTTAAATCCTTGGGGAGAAGGCTCAGTGAGGGGTAGGTTTTACTCTGATGAACAGGAGCTGGTGGAGGCCTACTTAGAGATGTAAGTCTCCACCTCCCGCCACCCCCAGAATAGCTAAAACTGAAAAGAACAATTCCACCAAGTGTGGAGAATACATTCTTGGTGGGAGCGGAAAATGAAACAACCACTTTGGGAAAATTCCTGTCAGTTTCTTATACAAGTCAAATGCACTGAAAATCCAGCAGTTCCATCTTAGGCATTTAACTATAAGTTTAAAAAAAGATCTGCACAAGAATGTTCCTAGCAGCTTTATTCATAATGTCCAAAACCACAAAAGGTCTTCATGTCCTCATGAATGAATCAACAAATTAAGATATATTTGTATTGTGGAATACTATTCAGCAATACAAAGGAATGAAATTAACTGAGGCATTTAACAGCATGGAGGAATCCCCCAAACATTCCATTTATATGAAGTTCTAAAATAGGCAAAACTCACCTATAGTGAATTTAGGAAGTAGAAGAGTGGTTGCTTCAGGATTGGTATTGGGTGGCAGGATGGACTGGACAGGAACAGGAGGAAATATTCTGGGGTGATGGACATGTTTTATATTTTAATAGAAGTTTATGTTAAATGGATGTTCACATTTGTCAAAACTTATTTGGGTGTTGGACACACAATGCAATATATAGAACATGTATCATAGAAAAGTACACTTGAAACTTATATGCTCCTATTAACCAATGTCACCCCAATAAATTTAATTTAAAAACTTACTGAATGGTACTAGGATTTGTACATTTCACTGTATGTGAATTTTAACTTAATATAGAAAAGAACCATAAAACATTGAACTCTAGTTAATGAAAAGCATGCTGAAATGTTTAGGGTCAGGAGTAATGATGGCTACAGCTAAGATGGATTGATGTTTAGATAGATGGATATTTATATAAGAAAGCAAACTGTCTTAGTTCAGACTGCTATAACAAAAATACCATAGACTGGGTGGCTTAAACTATAGAAATTTATTTCTCCTGGTTGTGGAGGCTGTGTGTCATGTCTTCACACAGCAAGAGGAAGAAAAAAATCATCTCTCTCATGTCTCTTCGTATAAGGGTATTAATCCCATTCACGAGAGTGTCACCCTCATGACCTAATCACTTTCCAAAGGCCCCAAATACCACCAGACCTTCAAATGGCTTCACTGAGGATTAGGGCTTTAACATACGAATTTTGGGAGGATGTATACATTTAGTCCATAGCATAAATGGAGCAAAACATCACAATTGAAGAATCTAGGTGTTGGGTTTATGGGTGTCCACTGTACAATCTTAGTTATAAAATTTTGGGCAGAAAAAATGGTCTGGAATGGTTCAGCTGGGTCAGGAGGATAAAAATAAAACAAGAGAGCCATAGATAGGGGTATTGTGTGTGTGTGTGAGTGTGAGTGTGAGTGTGAGTGTGAGTGTGAGTGTGTGTGTGTGTGTGTGTGTGTTTGTTTATTATGGTGACATCTCAAGGTTGAACTCTATTTCCCTGACTCATCCTTGAATGGGATAGAGAGAGTACCAAGCAGCTGAACCTCTATAAACCAAATTCATCCCAAGGAAAAGTATGTGATTGGGCATATCTGCCTTTTCAAGTTTAACCTTTTCTCTATTCATCTGGTAGGTAAGTAGACAGATAGGTAGATAGGTAGGTAGATAGGTAGATAGATAGATAGATGATAGATAGATAATGTAGACATAGATATATATATATAAAATATATCTATCTATCATCTATCTATCTATCTACCATCTTTTTGGTGAAAGTGCTCATGTTATAAAGTATAAATTGCTGTGTTGTTGTTTTTTCAAATTAAAGGTATGCTAGGGAAGATAAAAGAGGCTATTTGAAAATTACTGAAACTAGCTTATAGATCTGATTCAGAAACAGTATCTAAATGAGGTAGCAACATGAACTAATCTTAACCTACATCCCATAACCATGTGCCAAGGAATCATTCCAGGCCCTTCCAAGGTAACATCTCATTTAGTACATGTGGTCAGTATTCCAAATATTGTTGTCATGATTGCTGTTAGGATGGTGCAGGATAGTCTCCACACCTGTAGGCGGTGGGTGGTCCAGGTGAAAAGCAGCTTATAGTGTCTGGGAGACATCTAAATTTCTGACACGCATTTGCAAATGCTTTTGAAAAAGTCACCATTGAGAATTAGAAACATTTGATTAGCTATTGAATTTGGCTTCATGGGAAGGCAATTCTCCAACCATTTAGCAGCTCTGTTCTGTCCTTTTCCTGCGCCTGCCACACAATTACTGCATGGCCTCGACATTTGATTTAACCTCCCCGAATTTCATTTTCTTCCCTATTAAATGAGGTCAACAAGCTAATGTTACTGATACAAGTGCTATGTTAAAAAAATGTTAGCTATTCTGCTGCAGGTTCTCTCTCTCCAGCTCCATCATTGCCATGCCTCTGTCTCCAATGTGTACGTGTGTGTATATACACACATGTAATGGTCCTTGTCAAACACTGTCATTAAGCCGCCCTGCCAGTTAAAACAAGTTCCCAAGCCTCTCAGCATGTGCAGGATTGGCTCTGTGTGATAATTACCTCCCAAATGATAATACTTACAGCAGCAGCATATTAACCTTGTTAGGCAGTCACAATAGCGGAGACCGGAGGAAAGAAAAACAAAAGGCAAATCAGGCTGCCTCATTTTAGTGTGAAGGAGGGAGGCGGGGGTGCACGCTATGACTGAAGTGCCCGGAGACAAGGACTAAACAAAGATGTGGGGCACCCACCTTCTTTAAAAATCCCGGTCCAGGTTTCAGTGAAATACAATGAGTGTTTACTAATAGCCACTTTGTGCTCAGATAGGACCAATTCATAGGAGGATTTCCATGTGGCACTAACTTATTGAGAACATAAGTGGTCTTCCTTTACTTACATCAACTCATTTAATTCTCACCACCATATCCAACTTAGAAAATCTGAAAAGCAACAGGAGAGAAAATACAGTTCCCGTAGCATATGAATTCTATCTCAATAACGCTGTTTAAAAAAAGAACAATATAAAAAGGAAAAAATAACAATAAAAAACTCAGTTACCTGCAGAAGAATAACAGTAAGACAGAGGACAGACCTCTCCACAGCAATGATAGAAGCCAGAGCACTTGGGGAGAATATCATTCTAGTCCTGAGAGAAAAACATTCTCACCTTAGAATTCTGTTCAAGTACAGGAAAAATAAGATATTTCCCAAAACGTTTGAAAGGTTTTATCACTGAAAGAACTACTAACTGATACTAACTGATGTATTTTGGGAAGAAGGAAATTGAACATGGAAGAAGTGACGTGTAAGGAAGAGGAATGAACAAAAAATGGTAAACATGTAGATAAATATAAGCATATGTAGACTGCGTAATAAAAAACAGCAATAGTAGGAAAAATGACCAATATTGGAAGTACAACCATGAAGTGGAAATAAAATTCTAGGCAGAAATAACATGAAGTATGGGAAGAGGAGATGGAAATCAAAGAATTCTAAGGTCCTAATGTTGTTTAAGAGATACTGATTAATTTGAGACATTAAATGAGGTGTACATGTTAAAATTTTAATCCAACGTTCAAACCAAGAGAGGGAATAAATCAGAATAAAAAACTTCAGTTAATACAACAGAAAGCAGAAAAAGATATTTAAAAGCATAGAAAATTCAGAATAGATAGAAAGCACAAACCAACACAATAAAAATCAATCAAATATATGTACTACTCTTTGTAATACTTTAAGCAATAAAACAAAATTAAAAAAATATATCAGTGGTAATAATAAATGTAAAGGAACTGCTATATAAAAATAGATATAACATTAGATTAATATTTCTCTCTCAGTACTTCCCTGTCTCTTCTCTCCCCAACCTCTCACATACACTTCAGTTTATGTTGGGCCCACTCATCAGCATCCTAATGAGAGAGAAAAAACAAACAAACTAATAACCAACACATTGGACTTGTCTCAGGAATGCAAGGAAAATTTAACATTAAGAAAATCTGCTGGTGTAGTTCACCATATTAACTGATTTATGAGAAAACATGGTTTTCTCAATAGGTGCAATTGAAGCTTTTGATAAAGTTCAGTGTCCATTATTGAGAAAATAATTATTCTTAGCAGATGAATAATAAAAAGTGTATTAGTGTAGACTCGACTGTGATGCAGTAACAAATATATCCTACAGTCTCAGTGGCTTACACAGCAAAGGTTGATTTCTCTCTCTTTTTTAAAAGATATCTTTTATTGATTTTTTACAAAGAGGAAAGGAGAGGGATAGAGAGCTAGAAACATCGATGAGAGAGAAACATCGATCAGCTGCCTCCTGCACACCCCCTACTGGGGATATGCCCGCAACCAAGGTACATGCCCTTGACCGGAATCGAACCTGGGACCCTTCAGTCCGCAGGCCCACGCTCCATCCACTGAGCCAAACCAGTTAGGGCAGGTTGATTTCTCTCTTGCATCACTTTCCAAAGTGAGTCAGGTGACTCCTCCAATCTGTGATGAGTGCAGGCTCTGTAATCAGGAGATCGTAGCACATTCACATGTGAGCTCCATCATTGCCATGAAAGGGGAGGAAGCAGCATGGGAGACTTCTTGGTGGGAGTGGTTGAAGATAGCCACGACTGAACATCTCTTCTCATATTCTGCTATTCAGAACTCAGCCACATGCTCCAGTCAGCTCAAATCTGGTGAGAAGCCTACATCTTAATTTGGTATTTGACCTAAATGGCTAACCATTGTCCATCTCTTACTATTTGGAGGTCTAGGAGCAATCAGCCTTTCCAGCCACAAAAGGGTCTGAATTCCTGCATGCTCTCTTTTTCCTTTCTCTTCCCCTTGCATACCGGTCAGTTCTTTCCCAGGCTTACCTCTCACCTCCCAATGAAGCCAGTCGCACTGAATACTCACTTTTAACATTCTGTTTTTCAATCTGTCTCCTGGAGCAGCAAGCTCATTAGGCGTATGCTCTTCCTTCGAGTTCTAGCAGATGGTGGTTTTTATCATCATGTAACATGGATTATGGATCTCCGCTGTTCTGGCCTCTGGTATTAGTTTCCTCATCACCTGGCACCAACTTCTAGGCCGGTGCCCATTCTTTTTTTTTTTTTTTCTTTTTTATGGTCACATTCCAGTTCAGATTACTGATTACTACATCAGGCTGATTTTGTCAGGAAAATGCTCTAGGCAATTTGGAAGTTATCACAGGGTTTAACCCTGGGGAAGAAATGTCAGCAGGGTTTCTTCAGGAAGTCCAGAAGTTCAGGTATCACAGGAAAGAAGCCTATCTGGTCTGTGAGCTGTGAACACACAAAAGGGGTGATTCTCACAAGGATGTTTAAACACGTGGGCAAACCCTTGCTTTGCAGGCTTCTAATGCTGCACACGTGGCTGCACCTGTGTCTACAGTCACGGCTCCCCTTTGCAGTCTCATGAATGTAGCTTTCATTAGTGTAGTCTAGCTGGGGTCTCACAGGCCAGAGATTTAGGCAAATGTAGTTTTATGGCTTTACACCCCTTTGGTACAGGAAAGAGCTTAGAAAGGTGGAAATGGTATTGGGTATCAACAACTAATATAAGGTACAGAAGGGAACTTGCTTATCCTCAATAGTGGCTATTTTAAGAAAATATAGGGTGCCCCCAAACAATGTATACACACTTCAACAGCTGATAGCTCAATTTTGAAAATGAACTGTATTTTAATAAACACTGCCTTTATAATTATTCATATTGTGTGTGTATATATATTTTGGGGACACTATATATATATATATATGTATATATATATATATACACACACACACACACACACACACACACACACAGACACACACACACATATATATATATACACACACACACACACAATATGTATATATACATACAACTATATTTTAATAAACACTGCCGTTGTAATTATTCATATTGTGTGTGTATATATATTTTGGGGACACCATATATATGTTTGTTAATCCTCACCCAAGGATATTTTTTCCATTGCTTTTCAGAGAGAGTGGAAAGGAGGGAGGGAAGGGGAGAGATAGAGAGCGGTTGGTTGCCTCCCGCACTCACCCTGACCGGGGCTGGGGATTGAACCTGCAACCCAGGTACATGCCCTTGACCAGGAATCAGACCCGGGACCCTTCAGTGTGTGGGCTGATGCCCTAACCACTGAGCACCACCAGGGCCAGGGCCTCACTATCATTCTTAAATCCTGAAATCTCTTCAAAGTCAGGACAAAATAAGGCTCCCACCAACATCTCTTATTCAACATTAGGCTGGAGACTGAAGGCAATGCAATAGAATAAGAAAAAAATATATGGTTATTTACATAAAAATACAAGAAAATCTACAAATTTAGCCCTAACTGGTTTGGCTCAATGGATAGAGTGTTGGCCTGTGGACTGAAGGGTCCTGGGTTCGATTCCGGTCAAGGGCATGTACCTTGGTTGCGGGCACATCCCCAGTAGGAGGTGTGCAGGAGGCAGCTGATCGATGTTTCTCTCTCATCGATGTTTCTAACTATCTCTCTCCCTTCCTCTCTGTAAATAATCAATAAAAAATATATTTAAAAAATCTACAAATTTAAACTAAGACGTTTCTTATACAAAATCAATTGTTTTCTAATGTATCAGGAACAATTAAAGAGTAGAGTTTTTAAACATCACTATTTATAGCAGCAACAAAATATCTAAGCTATATATACATTTACATATATATGATAACTATAAAATATGAGTATGAAAATTATAAAACTTTCTAAAACACACAAAAGGAAACTAAATAGATACCATGTTCATTGGTGAGAATATTTCGTATTATGAGAACAACAACTTTTCCCAAATTAATTTATATATCCCATATAATCCCAATCAAAATTCCAACAGTGTTTTTTGGTATTTTTTGCCCTTAAAAAAAAAAGAACTTGATAAGCTGGTTCTAAAATTCATATGTAAGAGCCAGTTAAATCAAGCAAAAACTTAGAATAACTTGGTTTTTAAAAAGATGATAGAGGGATTCTTTTTAGCAGTATCAAGACATATTATGAAATGATGATAATAAATATTACCAGGCTGAGGGAAAGACACTCAAACTTAGAAACTTGATATCTGACAGACATATTACAAACCAGCAGGGAGATAATGGACTGTTTAATGATAATGCTTCCCATATGGAAAAATAATTAGACCCCTACTTCACACCACACACAAAGATCAATTTCAGTGGATTAAAAATTAAATGTGGTAAGTCAGAAAAAAACAAATAGGGTATGATTTCACTTACATGTGGTATCTTTTTTTAAAAGATAGATACAGAGTACACATTGGTGGTTTCCAGAGGTGGGAGATGTGAGGGATAAAATGGTCAAAAGGTACAAACTCTCAGCTATAAGATAAATAAGTCCTGGGGATGTAATGTACAGCATGGTGACTATAGTTAACTTACTGTATTGTATGTTTGAAAGCTGCTAAGAGAGTAGATCTTAAAAGTTCTCATCACAAGAAAAAGAATTTGTAACTATATGTGGTCATGGATAACTAAACTTACCCATGGGTAATCATCCTATATAATAAAAGGCTAATATGTAAACCAACCAAATGGTGGAATGACTGGTTGCTATGACGCACATTGACCACCAGGGGGCAGACGTTCAATGCAGGAGCTGCCCCTGGTGGTCAGTGTGCTCCCACAGGGGGAGTGCTGCCCAGCCAGAAGCCTGGATCATGGCTGGCAAGCACAGCAGCAGTGGCAGGAGCCTCTCCCGTCTCTGTGGCAGCACTAAGGATGTCCGACTGATGGCTTAGGCCCACTCCACATAGGGACTGGGCCTAAGCTATCAGTCAGACATCACCCGAGGGCTCCCAGGCTATGAGAGGATGCAGGCCAGGCTGAGGGACACCCCTCAGGGTGCACAAATTTCGTGCACTGGGCCTCTAGTCTATATATATAAAAGTCTAAGTGACCAACTGACCGAACAAGCGAATGACTGGTTGACTGCTTGTTATGATATGCACTGACCACCAGGGGGCAGATGCTCAATGCAAGAGATGCCCCCTGGTGGTCAGTGCACTCCCACAGCTAACCTCCTGTGGCTGGCCAACATCCTGTGGTCCCTCCCCCTGGCCAGCCAACCTTGCGTGTTTCCTCCCCCCAGCTGGCTGTCTTCCCCCCCCCCCCCATCGACCCTGATCACCGACCAGGCTGAGGGACCCCACCCATGCATGAATTCATGCACCAGGCCTCTAGTTTCACTATATATACTAGTACATATGTCAAATTATTATGTTGTACACTGAAACTAACAATGTTATATGTCAATTATATCTAAAAAAGATCAAATGTGAAAAACAAATTCTTAAGACTTATAGAAGAAAATATAGGAGACTATTGAGTTTGAGTAGAATTTCTTAATTTTGTTTAAAAATAATCAACTAAAAATGACAACATTGATAAATTTGATACCATAAAATTTAAAACATTTATGCTGCAAAATGTACTATAAACAGAGCAAAAGGATAAACTACAAGTAGGGAAAAGATACTAGTAGGAAACATAACAATGATTCTGTATCTAAAATTTATAAAAGTCAGTAATTCACTCCTGGGTATATACTAGAAAGGGTCTCAAATACTGGTACAATGTGAAATATAGAAAAATGTTCCCTGAACTATTTTCAATTCTTGGTTATTATAAACAATTAAATATCCATTCATTAAAAGTAGGGATAAGTGCATTGTAGTTTATTAAACACTGTAGTTTATTAAAATAAATGAATCAGATTTATATATCAATATAGATAATATAACAAATTTAATATCAAATGAAAAAAATAAGTTTTGGGAAGACATAAGCTAAAATGGTAAATATTTTTTAATGTGCAAAATACTGTTAAATATATTTTGAATATCTTTACTTATATTGTGAAAATCCAACATTCATCTACTTAAAGGGTGAAAATCTAAAGACATACATGAAGGTTCTCCAGGTAGCTAGGTTGGTTAGAGTGTCATTCTGATATGCCAAGGTTGTGGGTTCTATCCCAGATCAGGGCACATAAAAAAAGCAACCAACGAATGCATAAATAAGTGGGATAACAAATCAATGTTTCCCTCTTTCCCTTCCTTCCTCCCTCCTCTCTCTCTAAAATCAATAACTAAAAATTAAAATAAACACATAATGCAAATGATGCAGTCCAAACCCAGGATATTAGTTACCTGTAAGTGAGAAGTTGAACAGGATCAAGGAGGGATACTCAAGATTATCTTTAATCGTAATATTTTATTTCATAAAAGTCTAACAAAAAGCAAAAAGATCAATAGTAAATAAGACAAATACTAAATATTACAAGTCTGGGTAGGTATTGAATATGTGTATTATTATCCTCTACTCTTTTACGTATGTTTAAAATGTTTGATAGTTGTTAATAAATTCAAATGACGAAATTCCTTTCCCATGCCCAGAATATCATGGTTCCCCTGCTCCCATCCTGAGGCTGCGTTTGTTGTACCAGCTGGTAGACTGTCATGCTGCAAAGGGGTAGCTTTTTGTATGGGCTATAGAAATAGCCACTGTGGTATCACACTGATTCTTGGGAAAAATGACTTCTGAGTTCCAAGAGATGTACTTGGTGCCGTGACACATTGAGGATGTGTGTGCAGGAGCCCTCCCTTACTGCGGGGGATATGTTCCACGCTCCCTGGTGGATGCCTGAAACTATGGATAGTATACTGACCCTACGTGTACTATGTTTTTCCTATACACACGTGTCTATGATAAATTTTAATTTATAAATTAGGCATAGTAAGAGATTAACAAATTAGTAATAAAGTAGAACAATGAGAACAATATACTATGTGAATGTGCCATTATTAAGTAAAACCAGGGTGACTTGAACACAAGCTCGGAGATATCGCAACAGTGGATCAGATAACCCAGGTGGCTTCTAAGTGACGAACAGTGGGGAGTGTGTCCAGCCTGGATACTGGGGACAAAGGGAAGATTCACCTACCCCGTAGAACTGAGAGGAATGGCGGGAGATTTCATCAAGATCCTCAGAATGGCATGCACTTTAAAATGTATGAATCATTTATTTCTGGAAATTTTCACTTAACATTTTCTGACCGTGGCTGATCACGGGTAACTGAAACCATGGGAAGCAAAACCGGAGATGAGGGGGGACTGTTGTGCTGTTACACTTTTTTTCTCCCACATGTGGCACAAGTGCGGGTAAAGCAGTTGGAGAACTGAGTTGGCAGAACAGCATCCAGCACTTCAGGGATTGTGACCCATTCCGTGTTTTGGTCATAGTTTCAAGTTACTAGAGACACAGAGACTTTCTACCTCATCGTCAGAAGATAAAATATTGCTTGTTGTTGTTTTGTAACAAGTATAATCAATTTCAAAGAATTAAAAAAGAGCTCAGTTATGTTGTCTATTTACTTCGGTGGACCTTTCTCTATCCGTTTGGACTGGTGCTCATCAGAATAAGTCACTGAACCCCAAAAGACCCAAGCCCTGCTCCCCACTCTTCTACACAGCAGGATGCCCTGATCCTCTGGTCAGGTTGTTGAAAAGCAAGCACATCATTCCTGCTGATAAAGGTTCCCCTGTGAGCCAGAATGACCAGCACCATTTCCTTCCTTCGGCCAGGTGTCCGCAGACTGGATTGTTTATGAAATTATTATTTCCCCTTCCTGTCACTTACAATTCAGGGATGGTGGCTTGGTAGGAGGTGGCCTTTCTCGTAACTAGAAAACAGTCTTACGACAGGATAAAGCTTGAAATTGCTCTCTTTGTGAAATAAGCAGGTCCTTGCTTGCAAGGTTAACTCAGTTCCCACTGCCACCCTGGCAGCAGAATTCCCAGTGCAGTTTGGTGGCTGGATTGAACTTTTCCTTCGGGAATCATGTAGCCCTACAGAGGCAGCAATGCTAATTCACTCCCCCGTCGTTGGTTTGCTGATAGCTTTTCCGTGAAGCAGTTTGAAGAGTGGAGAGCCCGAGTCTGAGAAAGAGAAGTGTTTTCCCACCTGAAGTGTAATTTCACACCTTGTGTTTCTCAGTGGATAAGTGCATAAAACAACACATCAAACCAGGATAGGAAAAAATCAACATAGAAAGAACACCGCAGGTTGTAGTTTGTTTCCCATCCTACAATGCTCTCCTCTACGTAGATTACAGAGACCTGGGTTTACGCTTGTAAAAAGTTTGACTGGTTTTAGGTGGGAAAGTGAGCAGTAAACACAAATCAGCTTTCAGTCTGTACAGAATGTACAGAACAATAGAATTTGGAAAGCACCTTAGCATTTAGGATTTTTTTTTCAATAGAGCATACATAAGTTAGTGGTAAAAGTCGTAGTTAAGAAAAAAGTCAAGAAATTGATAAGTGATTTTCCTAAAAATATAATTGTTTTAGGAATGATGTTCTTCGTAATGATCCTTTCAAGAATTTTAGCAAAAGTAGTAGACTATATCAGTGATTTGGATATTTCCTTTCTATAAATGACTAAATATATGAGGCTAGTTACCATTTTACAGCATACTAGTGCAAGGATCATCAAACAAGCTGCATTTTGCAAGTTTGGAAAAACTTGAGACCAAAAGAACAAAGAAAAGTTGAGTATCCTGGCTAGTCATGAACATTCATTATAAAATACTTAATACTTATTGAATGTGTGCTACATGTTAGACCCCGGGGCAGGCATTGGTTACTATGATAAACAAGGCAATTCCTCCTTTTACCATTGGGGTACTGAGAGTCTTGCAGACAAGTAAACAAGCAATGAAATACTGGGTGATAAGTGCTGAGAGAAGCTAAAATAGGATTTTTTTTTCAATTACAGTTTACATTCAGTATTATTTTGTATTAGTTTCAGGTGGGTAGCACAGTGGTTAGACAATCAAATGCTTTGCAAGGTGTTCCCCACAATATTGCCAGCACCCACCTGGCAGCATGCATGGTTATGACGATGCTATTGACTATGTTTTCTATGCTGTGCTTGACGTCCCTTGCCTACTTTGTGACTACCAATCTGTGCTTCTCAGTCCCTTCACCTTTCACCTACTCCTCCAACCCTCCTCCCCTCTGGCAACCATCAGTCTGTTCTCTGTATCTATGTCTGTAAAACTTGATTTTGATGAGACCCACTGGAGGGTTATCTGAACTAGGCCTGGTGGGGAGGGAGAGTGGTCAGGAAATCTGGATAAAGTAACGTCCAAACCAAACTAGTGAATAGAAGTCATGTGAAGGTGGGTATCACTTGGGGTATCGGGACATGATAACTTGTGTAAAAGTGAAAGGGAAAGAGAGCAGGTGGGTTTGGAGGGATGAAGGTAGTTCAAAGTGGTTGGATTACAATTTGTAAAGGCAGCAGTGGTGTGCAATAAGACTAGAAGATAAACAGGGCCCAAGTATTTAGTCTATATAAAGAAATTCAATTTTATCCTGAGATGAGTGGGAAGTATTGACAAGTTTGTTTTTGCTTATTAGTGAAAGTGACATGACCAGATAGGCAAAAAATGCAGTCCTGATTACTGATTTGGATCATTGAGGGGATGATGTTATGAGAGATGGGGAACAGTGGAACAGCGAGTGTTTGAGTTGGGAACCTAATGAGTGTGAGATGTGTGTGGGATGTCCATGAAGAGAAATGTAGTATTCTGTTGGATCCTGAGCTCTGGAGAGACATCTAGGCTAGAGAGATGGATTTAGTAGTTGTCATTGAAGCCAGAGTTGGTAGTTGTCATTGAGTAGATGAGATGGTCCAAAGAATACGTACACGTGAGAAAAGAAGGGACTCTTTAACTCAGGCACAAAACAGTATTTTGACAATGGAAAGGAAAACATGTATAGAGAAAAATCTACACATTTATCTTGTTACATAAGTAAAATGGGAATGAAAAACTGCATGTCCATAAACACGATTGCATCTATGGCTGTGTGTGTATATAGTACACCTCTGCATGTGTAGGGCTCCTTATGAACATCGGCAAGGTGCCCGACAGTGGGTTGCATGAAACATGATGCTTTCCAGGTAATAATCCCTTTCCTTAATCGCTCATGTGAAATATGTTAGTCCCACGGCAAGTACCAGGCCTAAGAATGCTGATCATTATGTGAAAAAGAAAAACTTGCTGCCCATGTAAATATTACAACTAGTCCAGCAAAACTGAAAGCACTGATGTTTTTTCATTTCCGTTGTGTGTGTTTTTTTCTTAGATACATATGGAAAGCTCTTTCTCCTCAATTCCGTGGGTCAAGAGATGTTCCGCTGCAAGACGTCCATTCGACGTGGTCAGCCCAATCCTGTCTATAAGGAGACCTTTGTTTTCCAGGTGGCCCTCTTTCAGCTCTCTGATGTCACCTTGATGATCTCCATTTATAACAGGCGCACTATGAAGCGTAAAGAGATGATTGGTTGGATTGCTCTGGGTCAAAACAGTAGTGGAGAGGAGGAACAAGACCATTGGGAGGAAATGAAGGAGACCAAAGGCCAGCAGGTCTGCAGATGGCACACCTTGCTCGAATCCTAGGTTTGCCCACAGGTGTCTCTATGCTACACCCCCCTTGGTGAGCCTAGTGGTTGACCTCTAACACCAACTCAGTGTATGCTGGCAGGCTCTTTAAAGACAGGCTTTCAAATAGGGATTGGATTCCACTAACCACTAGAACATTCTGAGTGGGGGGTAGGGGTGCTGTGAGGAGAGGAGATCTTTGGTTTTCTCAAGGTTTGAATTGGATTTAAGTATTGTGATTTTTTAAAAAATTCTACATATACAGTCAACTATGTGGAAAATGTTACCATAGTTGCAAGCAGTGATGATGAGTTAATTTGTGCTAATAGGTTATTGAGGTGGTTCAGGCTGTGGGATGAAGCTTCTCTTGCTCTCTCTTCTGTTTGCTCGAACAGTAACCTCAGATTGCAAGGGAGCTGTTAAATGTTATTGTTTGTAACCACTTATGCGTATAAATCAGAATTGTCTTAATATGGTGCAAAACACTCCAAAATACAGAAATGAGTCAGACACTCAAAGAAGAATGTAACTGTCACCCATAGTCTCCTATTTCACATTTTTTCTCTTTTTCAAAACCCCCCTCACTTATTTACCTAACAAACAAATGTCATAAACGTGCACTTATAAAAGAAATTTGTATTAACTAAATACCTCTTTCTATTGAATATATTGTTATTTCCTATGAGGTTTGGTTAGCTAAATCATTTTGAAGCTAAAAAATAGTTCAAAAACGACTGTTGAAAGACCACTTGTCTCCTTTGAATATATTTCAGACTTGTAACTTCCAAGGTTTTTATGCTCTTTTTCTCACCTAATAAATTCTTGCAGAACGAGAAGAAAACCAAAACTACCTAGTTAAGTCATGGATTTATTGATTTTTCTGAATCTAGTGTTTTCCTTTTACATTATACTTTTTTCTATATGCAACGACATATTCAGACATATATTTTGAATGTACACCTGCATGTGAACCATACTTCTTATGCAATATTTTCCATCGGTAGAGCATAGTAAATTGTAAACAGTGGGTCTTTAATAGTGTCGATTCGACGGACTCTTAGAAATGAATGTGTTAAAATACCGGTGAGTGGAGAAATATTTCCAGCTTGTGTGGAATGACACTAAATCTTTCTTGCAGCATTTGATGTGCCTATAATTGTCATATTTCATGGCATTTGCAGCAACATGTGATAGTCACTGCCTGCCTCTGGGCACATGCCATTTGGAACAGTGATGTTGTGTGGTTATGAGCATGAAATTTTACTTCCAACTGACTTTTACATATCTGTGCAGTGCATGTTTATTTCATTTTTTCTTAGATCTGAGCCCTTAATTTCAATTACTTTAAATCGGCTGTCACAGAAAAAGGGAAGGAATGTGTGCACATGTCACACTGCGCTCATGTGCAGCTCTTCCGAGCAATTGCCCAGGCATTTATTTTTAGCTTTTGTGTTTGGCTGTTGACTTCTTGCTGTCTGTGGGAAGAGCGATAGCTAGTGATGGATGTATACAGTTAAAAACACATAACTCCTTCTCAGCTCTACATTTGGACAGATTGTAAACGTAGGCTGTAACACTGGAAGAACATATTTATTCCTTACAGCCTGTGATGGTTATCCCGACAAGACCAGCCTAGGGCAGAGGATAACCCTACCGTGCTTTCCCGTTCCAACGTTGGAAAGAAGTGCTTTCGTGTAGAATAATCAGAATAAGCAAAATAAATTAATATCTTCATTTCTTTTCAGGTCACGGGAGTTTCACATGTCATGCCTTTCAGTTACTAAGTAATAAAACCGTGCCCTTCTGGGTTTTTACCCCCCGTCTTCCTTGGGAAGACCTCAAAGTGCTTTTCCAACGTTATATCCATTAACTGCTGAGTGGTCTTTGCAGTGTGGCTGTGTCATCGAGCAGAACTGAGTGCAATTGATTAAGTAGTGGCACGAAGAATTGGCTTTTCACATCCCTTACTCTCTTTATGTGCTTGTGTTTAAAGGGAAGTAGAGCAGCCTTGTTATGCCTGCCTTTATGCAGTCACATAAAAGCAGCATTCACTTTATAATTTACATTTGAAAAAATCTGCATATATTGGACAGACAGTCCTGGATCCCCCCCCCCCTCATATTTTCCTGCCTTATGTTTCGCTGCATCCGTCTGCTCACGGTGACCAGGAATCACCTCCACTTCCTTGTCTGCTGCCTGTACCCACCCCTTTGTAAGGGTTTCTGCTGGTGTAGTGAGGGTATCTGTGTGTGTGATCTGCTTCCCAGTGGTCTGCCCAGGACATACAGTTGCAGGAATGTGCAGCATCTGAAGGGAAGAGATGCCTGAAAAGCACTTTTAGTGTTTATAATTTTACAATGTTGGTGCTACTCACCGTGTGGGATGTATGCACGCCTTTAATAGGCAGCAGCATCCACCCTAACGCTGATGCACACATATAAAATGCTAATGACAAGACACATGAAAATCTGAGGCTGGATTTTTTTTTTACATTGATTTGAAATTCTGGTTTACTAAGATCTTTCGATTTTGTGCACTTAAACTCCCTGGTTTTCTTGGCAGTCTAGACATGATGTATTTCACATGTTTTTCACTTGAGCTTTTACATCTACATTTGCTTTTCAAAGGAGTTAGGAGAGATAATTAGTTGGTTCTGAAGTAAAAAAGCTGCTCTTACATATCTAGCTCATAATTAATATCTCACAGGGACATTGCAATTGAGGAAGCACCAGTATTTGTTGCATGAGTTGTTCTCGCCATGATTTTTCCTGAAGAGGTGCTTTGTAAATAAGATTGTTGAGAGAGCTGCATGCACTGGGTTTATGGAAATTGGCCCTCTAGTGTGCCTTCTTGCGGGGCATGAGTTCATACTGAATTGTGAAGTGCTGGTTTGGCCCATCACGGTGGCTGCTCTTGCGCTCCCTGCTACCCTCTGACTACTGTTGGGTTTGTAAATGGGCCATTCACCAGGCAGCTGAGCACCTGCTCTCTCACTACTGACCCCTTCACTGAGTCCCAGTGTGATGCTCAGTTGTTTGGGACCGTCTTTGCTGATGTTGCATAACTGTGAGGGAGGCCTTGCCTCCCTAACAGAAGTACTTGTAATGCCGTTAGATGTATTACACTCAGCATTCTCCCTGTACAAAGTTTGAGAAAGAATCCTCTCCACGATTTCAAGGGGAAAAGAGAGTATGGTAGCGCACTGTCACTCGTTCACTCTGCTCCTCCTTCAAAGACAATAATTGACCTCAAGCGTTGAGTTCCTCTGTAGTGCTAGGTGCTTCAGGCAGCGTGCGCAATATTTTACAACTTGTTGATGCCTCTGGGGCAGTAACTGTGCTGAACATCCTGGCTGCACTAGACCGTCTTATCTGAGAATCAAAACTCTTTTCTTTTCAAGTGAAGCGTTATTTAAGCTGAAATTACTATCAGGTTACGTGAAAGAGCTTCTCTGCTAGCCAGTGAATTGATTAAATTATGGTTCATTGTGGACTTTGACTTGTGGATTTCCCCTAAGCCTGGCTATCCTTTTGCAACAGAGGACTTAGTACATTAAGATCAGATAACTGAGGAGGAAATGATTACTTGTAGATGACCTAACACCAAATGAAGGCATATTATTTAATAATAAGGAAATGACAACAAAGCTCATGGGGCATCATTTCCACTTAACTTTGAGGAAACTGTGACTAAAGAACATACGTTCCACTCTGATTCACAACACAAGTAACTGATAGATAATCCTGAAGTGGCAAAAGTATTTTGCCCTGAAAAAGTCATTATTTTATTCCAAAGAAAAAAAGCTATGCAAGCCATAAAAAACCAAACAATCCTATATCATATGCATGGAAGAATGAAAGAATTAATAAGTTGGAGAACTTCAGTGTCTACCAGCATAGAGTCAAGAAGAGTAAACTAAGAATCCATAAGACATTTCAGGCTAACTAGCTACCATTTTTTTTCACATCTTGCAGAATTCTGGAAAACAAAGTTGAGGGAAATGAGGCTGGTCTAACACAACCCAGAGGAGTTGGCACAGGCTGTGGTCTTAGCCTGGGCTTGGGTGGAGCTCTGCTAACTGCGTAGCCTTCTGAAAATTACTTATCCAGCCTGTGTCCCTCTTTCTTCGACTGGAAAATGGAAATAATATCTACCTCATAAAGTTTTGAAAAAGACATTAAAGAATTAACCACACAGTCTGGCGTATAGTAAGCATTCCATATTCCCCCTCGCAATCATGCTTTAAAAAGAAAAAAAAAGCATTTAAGATTTGTTTCTATTTCTAGTGAAAGTAATGGTAACATGAGAGGAAAACTAAAAATGTCCAGATACTTTTAAAAGGATAGGCTCATGGAGCTAGTCTGAATTTGTAAAGAAAGGAAGTCCTACTGGGGCAACCTTAGAAGCGATAGCCTGTGTATGGAGGATTTGAGCCTTAATAAATCCCCTATGAGGTGTAATAACAAAATCTTTGTTTTTTTGCCCCCCCCTTGGTCTCAAGGAGATGCAAAATCTTAGTGCTTGTATGCACATCTTAATAAATCACACACAAGGCCCCTCCTTGTCCCCAGCTCTTCTCTATTGGACCTGGACAGAGCATCTTGTCACCATCAAAAGAATTGGTGAAGAGGGCAATTCGCAGACATGTTTCAACTTTGATCTGAAAAACTAAAATAAGTGGTGTGGCACTATACTGACACCCTTCTCAAAACAGGTAACACTCACTTTTTTTTTTTTTTGGCCGATATTATACATCCATACTATTTCCGTATAGGCAAAATTTTTAAATGATATAATAATGCAGCTATCAAAACTCACTGAACTGGTTAGACTGGAAAATTCTATTCAGGACCAATTATTTATCACTGTTTCCCTTAAGAGATTTAATGAAATGAATTTTATTAGAGTTGATACTTCTTTTTGAAACGTTTTAAGAGTGACTTACTGATAGAACAGAAAGTATGTTCAGTTGTGATCAAGTGTTCAAACTTTGAGTAAAGAGGCGAGTTTCCTGAGGATTTAGAAAAAGCTTTGTGGACCTTTGATCTAAATAAGTGGTCAGTAATGAATCTCCTCAAATTTAGCATAACCAGGCGCCATGAGCCTGTCATGGTATACTTGTGGGATGGGGACGTGTAAGGCTATATTCCCAATATTGCCAAACTGCCAACATGCTGGTGCAAGTTCTGGGCTTCCCAATTCAGGTGAAATATGAAGAAGGGGTTTTAGTTGGGAATAACTCAGCATGTAGGGAAGTTAAAGGGGTTGGTGGGGAGTTGAGAAGACTTTAGAGTGATTTCTAGTAACAGCTATCCAGGACATGAGTTCTTGCCATGAGGACAATGCACTCCTTCTTTTCTTGACCAACTGGGCAGAGTCAGAGATTCCCCCTGAATCAAGGTGGAGAGAGTTCAACTAAGATATAAGGAGAATTATATGAAGGTTGTTTTGAATTAACTAAAAATGTATTAATTGGATTTTCTTGTGTCTAGCACCATGCTCTTTGGGATAGCTCAGAACTTAACATCTTTTTTTTGGGCTGTGACAACACATGGAAGCATTAGTCATCATAATAACACTAGCAGTGCTTGCCAACATATAATTGTTCAATTAGTCTAATCATGTGCCATAAAAAGTAGACTTCCCTGTTATGGGTTATTAGAAAGAAATAAAATATATTGACTGTATTTACTGGAGAAAACATCTAGGAATCCCGAGACTTGAAGTATTCCTTGGTCATGTTGGAAGGGGAATCACCAAGGAGATCACAGACTCATCATCTTTGGAAGTTTTTAAAAATAGAAACATCTGCATGAGTTGTGGGTTCTGTCTACAGGAGAACGGAGGGCCTTCATAAAGTTCCTTCTAAGTCTAATATTTTATATGTAACCTCCAAACAGAATCAACAATAACAACACTGGGCCCGTCCTCTGCCCCTTTGGACTTGTTTCCACATTGATTTTTCTCTGTATCATACAAGATTTTCTCTGGAGTGTTGCTGTCCGGGGTTTGGTTAGGTGCCTGGGGATGTCTGCAGGCTTTGAGTGAGTTCCCTCTCTCATAGGGCTTTGACTGTTTGTGTTTCCCTTGAGTCACAAAGCAATGTCCTAGATGCACAGACAAGGATCAGCTATATTTTTGGCCACTGTGGAACCTGTGAAACAGCCGAGGCTTCACAGAATAATCACAGAGGCAGTCACGGAGGCCTGCGGACCTCCTAGAATAAAACCACCAGCAGAATGTTGCTCCCTGCTCTCTGTTGCTCACTTATGCTGTTTATTTCATGTCAATGTTACCAATTCCATTTAAAAAATATTGTTTAAAATTTATTTCAGAGAGGAAGGGAGAGGAAAGAGAGAGGAACATCAATGATGAGAGAGAATCATTGATCGGCTGCCTCCTGCATGCTCCCGACTGGGGATTGAGCCCGCAACCTGGGCATGTGCCTTGACCTCCTAGTTTATAGGTTGATGCTTAACCACTGAGCCATGCCAGCTGGGCAACCTATTCCATTTTGAGGATGTGAAGTGGCTGCCTTCCTATCAGTATCACCATATTTATGCATTATTTTTGTTTAGTTCATTTTCCCCTTAAAGTATCTACTTGCTATTTTTTATTATTTTAGTTTATGTGAAACAGAATCAAAGAATATTTATTAAGTATTATTATACCCCAGACTCTGGGCTAGGGGCTGGAGAATAGCAGATGTGTAAAATAGTTTGAGTTCAGCAATCATTTTTGTTTCTAAATATTCCTTTTTTCAAAAAGCACACACAACTAGATCCTGATAAGTCCTCTAGGTAAACAATAAGATCTTTTATTATCCTTTACTTTTTGGCTTAACGTACTTCTGTAATGGTTTCTCCCCCCCACCCCCTGTTAAATGTATTTCTGCTTCTAGTTAAGAAATACACTTTTGTGTCAGTCTATGGTTCCCTTCAAAATAAAGAGATGTGCTTTGCATCTGAAGGAAGCAATGTAGCATCCCATTCCAGTAATGAAATGAGTTATGGCACGAAATAGAAGTTAGGTGTTTAGTATTTTTTATGTTTATAATTGTATATTAAATCACCTTTTCAAGGAAGTGAGTTAGACCCTGGAATGCTAGGTGTATACAAACAAATATGACACCGTTTTTGTAAGCTCTGTGTTTTGATAGTTGAAAGGCATTGCTACCTTTTACTCTCTGAGTGAACTGGAGACAGTAGCTACCAGATAAAGGGGTGATGGTGTGAACAAAGAACCCTGCTTACTTCTCTGTGTCCTCTGATTAAATTGCCGTAGATATTATGCACTAAAAATATTTAGGGCATCCCGATGACATGGGTAAAAGTCAACACTGGAATTGTCCCTACCTTGGCAGGTTGACCAATAATTGTTTTTTGGTCTCAAACCATTTAAACCTGCCTGAATCTAACTCTTAATGGTTTCGGTTTTATAGCAGGAGACAAAAATAGAAGTTTTGCCAATGGATTTATTGCTTGTAATTTTTGATATCATAAAAACTTACCTCAAATATCTACTGAACATGTCTCAGTCCATGTGAGTTAAATCAGAATCTTTAATGTCCTAAAAATTCTTACTGAAAACAGTTTTTTAGTGTTGTTCAGTGGACAACCCATAATAAAAAATTCACATCTCTTATTTGATGAAGACCTGATGTTTGGCAAAATATATCAGAAGGCTGCCAATTAGAACGGATTGATGAGGAACATGTGCACTAAAATAATATTTTCATGTATGCTATCCTGTATAAATATATTCCCATTCTCTGTCCAGATGTCTCTTTTAAGAGTTTCTTTGTCAAGTTCCTTGTAATTGACAACTTGAGCAAAGCTTATTAATTTTGCCACCTTTTCCTGTGACCCATAATAATCTTTGTTAATTCACAACTACACCAAATTATAATGCAGTCTTTTGTTCTGCCACCATACAAATGCAGCTACAAATTAAACTTTACTATGAAATACAAAGACTTTTTCAGAATTTTAAAATTTAATTTTATTGCAGATTTTAAGTTTATGAATAAGTTAGTATTGCACACTTTCTTGTGACTGAGGAATTTGTGTAATAACATTCATTGGAATAAGATTTGACCTATATTTTCAGGAAAAAGCATGATGGTAATTTTGCGATCTCTTTACTTTTTAAATTTTTAATAACTTTAATTCTTTGAGCTATTTCATGTTCACAGCAAAATTGAGTGGAAAGTGCAGAGAGTTTCTATAGAGCTCCTACATCCACACCTGCACAACTTCCGCCTCTACCAACATCCCACACCAGGTGGGTGTGTTTGTTACTATCTCTGAACCTACACTGACACATTATTACCACCTAGTTTAGCTTTGGTTTCATTCTTGGTGTTCACCACCCTAAAAATCCTGTGTGCTTTGTCTATCCATCCCTCCCCTAACCCTTTGCGACCACCAATCTGATCTTCTTACTGTTTTCATGGTTTTGCCTTTTCCAGAAGGAATCACACAGTATATAGTCTTTTCGGATTGGCTTCTTTCGCTTACTGATATGCCTTTAAGCTTCTTCCATGTCTTTTCATGGCTTGATAGCTCATTTCTCTTTAGTGCTGAATAATATCTCATTGTCTGGTTGTATCCATTTGTTTATTTACCTTTGTTTGCAGTTTTAATTGCTATGGTACATTTTGTTCTTGTGCATGTTCTCAAGAAAAATAGCTGGATTGATTCATGTGATTCATCAAATAAAATGGAGCAACTTCCGATCTGGAATCTATTTCACCTGATATTGGGCTTGCTTTACATGTGAGGAGATTAATGAAATCACAATTTCATGATTTACGTTAACCTATTTAAGCCTTTCCCCCTCCAAATGGAATCCAAACAGAGAACATTCTGTAGGCTCTGAGATGGGATTCCCAAGTTTAGTGACTCTGTTGTGTTTTCTGTTGCTGAGCAGTGATTCAAGTGTATGTTGATAAAAAGTGCTAATTGTGTTATTACTTCTTCATGATAGAAAAGCACCTTCTGTTACTGGTTTATATGACTTCCCACTGTTGCCCAGAGAAAGGAAGCTTTGTGATTGTTCCCTGTCATCATCAATTGTACAAATTTGAAAGTGGTATGTAAGCATCTGGCTCATAGAGCAGCTCTGAATTCTGAGTGGAGGATGACCCATGATAATACAGAGGCTGAATGAGCAAGTGGATGGATGTTGCAGTGATCACACTGATAATCACACTGGGTGAATGGGGAGGCCTGACGGGCAATCAATATCTGATGAACATTTTGACATTATTTACATGTGTACCGACTGTCCTTGGCTTTGTAGCTGCAACAACTTGTGAAACCTGGCGTTACTGCAGATGAAGGTGCAGTTGTGGATAGAATATTCTATTAGATTAGAATTAATGAGGACTGTGTTCCAGTACCAAATCTTTCCCTAATGAGCTCTAAAATGAAAGTCACAGGTTCTTCAAGCATTCATTTGGGTATCTGTCAGGTAGAAATAGTGATACTTATTTCATTTATTTTCTCCAGATTGTTGCAAGAATAAGATTCATTCATTCCTTCATTAATATACTAAAACACTCTGCATCCCCACCATGTCACATGACAAGGTCATAGATGGAAACATACTTTGCAGAATTAAGAGTTTTTGAAGACTGTAAGACATTTTATCATTTTTATTTTAAGGTCAAATCATTTCTTTATGTTGCTATCGCAAAGTAATTGACACTTTTAGATCTCTGCCAATCATGGAGCTATATTCACAGAATGTTAGTAATTTGACTAAAAGTTACATTGGCATGGTCTTTAGCCATTCCACCTCTGACAATAGGTGCTAATTCTTTTGTTCAGACACCCAGACCACAGATGAAAACCCATCTTTTCAGCAGGCTTGCCAACCTTTTTGAGACTTTTCTTTTTTCTCTTTTTAGAACAATTTAATGTTGAGTACAGGGAAGTATTCAATTAAGTAGCTTTTTCCCCATAAAGTGGGATTTAGAGACAGTATTTGGAAAGATGCCTCCCCCACCAAAAAAGGTCCTCCAATCAATGTATTATTTTTCTTTTGAAAAATCAGGCTTCTCCATATCTCCCTGCTCCAGGTGACTTTCCTCACCCACATCATCCTTTCGTCCTAAATACCATTTATTTTCTTCCAGAAAGAAAGTAAAAATATACTTCCAAGGTACATCCAAGATTTCATAACAATATTTTGTGTTCATAGTACAAGATAAATCTGACTTTCTCGATTTCTTTTTTTTTCTTTTTTGGGTCTTCATATGGCATCCGAAACAGTTGTTCACATTCACACATTTATGTTTCCCCATATGCATACTGTGTGCAACTCTGTTGTTTTAAAATATTTTATTGGTTTTCCGTTATAGCTCCACTTTTGATGGGTGTCCTGGAAGAGCTTGCATTAAAAATGTAAATGTGAATGATTCATTCATTTTGAACATATGTAAGTATTTTCGGGAGATTTCACCCCACACGGAGCAAGCACACTGCTCTTAGCAGGGAGTGTGCTTTGTGTTTCTGTTCTACTCACAGCTGGATGCTGAATATTTCTTAATGTGAGCCTGTGCCTTTTCTATTCCATGTTTATTTGAATGAGTAATTTCTATGTCCCAGACTGTCCTGGGTTGATGGTGGTTGTGAATGGTGGTCAATAGTTTTATGGATTTCACCTATGAGGACAGTTTAGCATAACATGATTTAGTAAAAAATCTGCTTTTTCCTTTAGATGACTAAGTCACTGGATGGCGTTCCTGGTCAAATTCGTTGTTAAGGCCAGACTTAGTTGTAAGGTAGGAGCTGCACCAAACTTCTCCCTTTGTTTCACGGGCATTTTCAGACCTGGCTGCGGTCAGAGTTCCTCTTAAAAGGTTTCCAGCAGAGAACCCTTTTAGGTTTCCACCCCTAGATGATCCAGAGGTTCAAGAAAGAAACAGAAAACATTTTCTCCTCCAAAGGGTTGAACTCGAATTTTAGAAAGTTCTGAAACATTCCACGCAGGTGTCCTTATGCTTCTCACAGGATGACTTATTGACTTATGGTGTCTCTTGCTTCAGAAGCATGAATGCATCTGTGCTCTTACCTGAACAAACAGCGATAGAATGTAATGACTCACTCCATTTCTAAAATTACTTTTTCTGGTGAATAATTATTATATAGGGAAAGGTCTGGAAAACATTTTAACTGTTAAACTTAAAAACTGGAGTACCTTTCAGCTTTTTGTAATGTTCAAGGTTTCATAACAATCGTTTTAGTGTATTACTGTTGCACTGTTCAGTCTTGCATTTTAATTGGGCAAGTCAGTGAAATATTTCATGGTGATACTGTTGTTTTAGATCGCCCTTGGAAATATGTTACAAAATAGAAAATTGTTTACCTGTGATAAAGAATAAATTCGTAATTAGAAGAATTACACTGTCTTTTTTATACAAATAATGCTTAAGGCAGATGTTCAGTCTCACAATGATTTTGGAAGCATATTTTATGCAGCTCCCAAACTATTTCTGTATTAGATATTTACATGCATGAGGATAAATTCTAATTGCTTTTTGTTTAAAACAGAAACACGGAAGAAGCATTAGTCCCAGTTTGTACAAAATGTCTCCTGCAACTGAACTCACGATTGTTCAAAACTGAAAATCATTCCAATTTTGTAAAACTGCTGCTACTGGTTTTGTCAATAAAGTTTAAGCAGATGGCTTATATGTATATGTGTGACATTTTTTTATGTTAAAAAAGCTGCAGTTTTTCAGTATCAACATGCACATTTTATGAGCTCGAATGATATTGCTTATTCTAGTATATACAAAAACCATACCAACGGCAGACGTGTATATTAGAACTACAAGCATTACATTTATGATCCATATATCTTATTTTGGTTTTAGGGTGCTGTAGGCTTTTATGTTGAACATGTACGTACATCAATGTATGTCAACTCAAATGCTCAAGTGTTGAATTTAAATTAAGAATATTGGATAAGTGAGGAGCTATATAAATGCAAAGATCACCCAAAATAACTAAGTTGCATCTGATGACGAGTCTGAGAAAGCAAAACAGGTATTCCTGTAAAAAAGTGTGGGTAATTGCTCATCAGAGAGGCTCTTTTTTGGAGCCTGTATGTGTACCCAGTTCCAATAAGTTTATGAGGCTTTGTTGCAGCAAAGAAGGAGTAATGGGGCAGGGCTATTATGATCAGACACCTTCACAGCAGTGAAAGCATGGCTGATGTCCTCAAAGCAAAACACACAAACGAGAATAGAAAACATTCTATAGATGTTTCAGGGAAAATCTCTTTCCCCTTTTGGTACATTGTATTAGCAGAGGTAATTAATGCTACCTGTTCTAATAAACCACCCTAAGTATCAGAGAGGTACCATGCAGCTTCCTTTCTTAGCAGCATCTGAGGGATTGAGGACCATCTCAGATCCTTTAAGGAAAGTTTTTGCCCTGCAAGTGGAGGAGGAAAAAAGGATCTTAGAATCAAATGCATATTTAAGGCTTAGAGGTAGTCATCTTGACTGCTGTCCAAACTCCATTGGTCAGAACTAGTCACATGGTGTTACCTATATTGAAGAAGGCTGGGAATTGTAGTTTGTATGTACAGGAAAAGGAATCAGTTTGGTGAGATTCTTCTACCATAGTATCTAGCACATGTACATTTTTCTTTAAAAAAGAAGATTTCAAGTGCTGTGGTAGTGGCGATTATTTAAAGAAAGCTTGCTGACTGCAGGCTCACTGTTGCTCAAGTTCTTTCTAACCCATGGGGGCACTGGAACATTAAGGGCCGATTAAGGATGCTACTTGTTCATCTAGTCATCTCGCAGCATTTCAACTCTGTTGGTGGAGTGGGTGCTGTTGCAAATAAAAACCATTTGGCTTCACATTTCTGGGCTGATAACCTGAGCAAGGTTGACCATTTCTACGTGTGTATGTGCACTAGTAAATACATACATACTAATATGTGACATGTTAAAAACACCAAAGCAAATCCTAAAAAAAAAGTCTGAACAAGCAAAAGCAGAATATTGCCGAGGGAACAGGTTTTTCAGTGTGTGAATGTGGAGTAAATCATCTGCAGAACCTAAATCTTGACAAATGATTGCTACCTTCTGACATTCTTTCAACATTCCTTACATGTTTAAATAATGGACACAGCCATCTATGACTCTGGTTCTTGGAGTCTCTTGTAGTAATTAAAAAAATTTAACCATCCTGAGTAACATTTTATTGATGAATCAAGTGACATTTTATGTCTTGTAAACTTTCGTCTCTCTTTACAGTTTCCCTAGGGTTTCTCCAGGGATATTCAGAGACACGACTCAAGAGGAAGATTGGCTGACAACTCGGAGCTCTGATGAATTTTAATGTTCTTTCTACTACATAATAAAACATCTCATTCTTTTCAGCAAACAGATAGGGCGCAGGAGACAGGATTAGCATCACATCTGTGGTTGTCTTGAGGAGGGCAGGATAGAATTTAGATGAAGTCTAAGGTGGATTGTATGGTAGTTTAATATTTAATTTTAAAATCTGAAATTGTTTAGTGAGAGATTTGCTCTAATCACTTGCCCGGAGAATTGAAGAATTTAAAAATTAAATCTGTAAACATAAACAGTCCAGTAAAGATTAAACTCTTATACTGGTGTTCTATTTCTGGTTTTGCACCAGGCGACTCTGTGATCTTGAGATTACCTTGACCTTTCCTTCAAGTCTTCCAACATCTGTTATTTTTCTTGAGGTAGTCCCAGATGAAGAGGGGATTTGGCAATTATTTGGTGTGTTATATTAACAACAGAAAAGAATATATCCTGATTTATTCTGCTAAAGTAAGTAGAAGTGCTGCCCATAATGGTCAAGTTCGTGAGCCATTCCCCAAATAGATGTGTGTTTTTTTTCCTCCATAAAGATACAGCATGTGATAATGGAGGCTGCTTTGCACCTGAGGGAGAAAAGCATTTTAAGAAAAGATGAAGCATTCCAGCTCAGAGGACTCACACCTACTTTGGAGGACAAAGAAGAAAATTAGGAAAATATGTAAAGAACTTTTAGGTTGTTTCCTAATATAATTAAAATCCAATATAATATAATAAAAGCAACTTTTATAAGATGCTTTGAGAAGGTAAACACATTGCTGTGTCTACACAGTATCTCATTAAGGGCAGAAAACAATTTTCTGTATAATAGGCTTTCCCCCTTCTACTTGATTAACTAAAAGGGCAGCAAGTAGCTGCTGCCCTCGTGGCTTGTATAAGTTCACTGATAGCTACAGCTCAGGTGGACACAGGGACGTGGGCCAGGCAGAGTGGCTCCATGCATTCAGATGTGCTCTTGTTTACCTTTGATGGACCAGGCACTGTGAGCTAGATGCTAAGGACAGGGTGGAACTACCTTAATAGTCACCAGTGAGGTGCCTATTGTGAAATGGGATCAGTAGGATGATTTGGGAATTTAATTAGGAGACTAATCTCATCAGTGGGAGGCTGCAAGGGAAAGAAAGCCACTCTGAGGAAGTGGTATTCAAGCAGAGACTTGAAGGCTGAGTAGGAGTAAGCTAGGTAAAAGGGAGGCCTCTTAAGGAAGAAGAAACAGCAGGCACAAAATACCTGAGACAAATGAGAACCCCCGCATTCAAAGAAACTAAAAAAAAAGTTCAGAGTGACTAGACCTTGAAGAGCAAGGAGGAAAGAATTAGGGCTAACAAGCTGTTGACTCTGAGGTTTGTTGTAAGTGTTAAGCTGGTCCTGGGTGCCTGAGGGAGTAGGGGCCCCTAGGAGGAACAGGGTCACTGTGTAGCATCTTCCATTTTGCAGAATGTCTGCCATTGCAGGAGTCAACCTGAGACTGCACAGCAGCGCTACTCGGACTCCAGAGATAGCAGCTTTTCATTTTAATTCATTCCCAGTGGTGCCCTCTTCCTTCCAGGCCCTGGCCGGACCTTATAGGGAACCAGGGAAATGGTGTATCTTCTTCAATGAGATTCCCCCCTGAGGACAGCTTTGGTCAACATTTTCCTGTTAGGTTTGTCATTTTCCTGTCTTTAATCTGGCTCACTGGCTACCTAACTTTACCCACTCTGATGTTCTCATTCTCCTCTCCACCCACGAATATCAACCCCATTGAACAACAACAAAAAGCAGTGGTAAAAAATAAAAATAACACTTGAATGAGATATCAGAGACGATATAATCTTTTAAGTGAATTTATACTAAAGTGTAAATGACTGAAACACGCATAACTTCTCCAGTCTTCTCTGTGAAAAGTACCTTTTGTTTTGTGTATTTTTATTTTAAAGAAGTTTGCATATAAGCCTGAGTTTTCATTAGCCATCCGATGAAAATGAAGACGAACTGTATAAAGGAAGTCTTTTAGATCAAGGGGGACATTTTTCTGAAAACTTCGACACTATAACTGTAGTCAGCCACAGACAACATTAAAAGGAATTAGACTCTGGTATGATCTTTAGGGATTAGTTCATAGTTCGCTCTTTAAAATTTAACAACTGCTCAAACCCGCAGACACAAACAGGAACACCCTGGAGAGGAGAGTTCCAGACGGTAGAAGAAGCTCTTATGCTCTTCACCCCACATGCCTCACCCAGGTCACACGCACAACTCCTCTACCTGTCCCCTTTCCAGGGACCTGCCCCAGGGCAAAGGAGCATCTATGTTTCAGTGTCTAAAAAGCACTGACAAGTCCTGTTGCTTCCTCAGCCGCTGAAAGTGCTGTCCTACTCTGGTCCTCAAACCCAACCCCCACAGGGCACACCTACAGAGGGTAGGAAGATGTTTCAGATCCCACCCCGCCCCCAGCGAGGACCTACAGAGAATGGCCTGCCCTGGGAGCGCAGGCATGGCCGGCCCCCATCACCTGCCCCGGCCTGCGGGAGCTCATCCAGAAGAAGCCCGGCGCGGGCAGCTGCAGCGCTCACTCACCCCAGGTCCCGCCCGCTCTCCTGGACCCAGCTTAGGCCCCAAGAAGACCTTCCCTGTTTGGGACTCTGTTCGCCGCCCCTCTTCGTCCCTGCTCTCCAACCTTGCTCCTACAGCCGCCGCCAGTGCACCCGACCTGCAGGAAAGTTGCTCCTGAGCGGTTGGAGGGGCGTCATCGCCTCCTAGCAACGCTCCTAGCAACCGGGTAACATCTGCTCCCTCTGGTCCAATGCGAGCAGAGAACAGCTGCGCGCCCGCCTCGCGTTCCGAACCAGAGCGAGAGGCGCTTCAGAGAGCGGAGGGACCGACCTGCGGGAGCCAGGGCTGCCGGCCGAGCTGCAGTTGCCGCCGCCGCCGCCGCCGTCGCTGTCAGCGCCGCCTGAAGAGTGACAGCCGCAAAAGCAGGGAGCACCGAACCCCGCGCCTTTCCCAAACAAGTGCATGCGCCCGT
This sequence comes from Myotis lucifugus, assembly GCF_000147115.1. NCBI lineage: Eukaryota > Metazoa > Chordata > Mammalia > Chiroptera > Vespertilionidae > Myotis > Myotis lucifugus. The sequence continues at coordinate 1,065,414 of NW_005871214.1, read as the reverse complement.
CTCACGGTGAGTGGACCCAGCTCGCAAGGTAGGTGTGGGCTCCTCCAGCCAGCTGCCTTCCTTTGAGGCTCAGGGGGTGAGGGTGGGAAGGTGTTTGGGGTCCCACCCCGCCCCCAGCCCATTGAAAAGTGGTCAGCTGGTAGCCCCAAATATCCCGACTCAATTAAAAAAAAATAAGCGTGGAGTTGGTTCTTGAGGATGTCCCTGCCCATCGCTGTTAGGTTTGTGTTCGGAAGTTTTCAGTCCTTGTTTTTCCTTGGACTTCGCTGCCTGTGTGCCGTAGGAAGCAGCAATCGCTCATAGGAAGCCTGCGGTGTAGGCTAAAGTGACAGAGTGGAGTCTCCACTGATTGAATCAGCACGTACGGGGAGCAACATCTTTTTAGGTCCTGCTCTGGAAAGGGTCCATTTGGCCGGGAGCAGCCCTTCACTGTTACTCAACCTCCTGAAAAGTAACCATAGTAACTCACCTCTTTTGATGGGATCCTCCTCATTGGCTGCCTATCTGCCTTCGGAAAGCTCATCTCTCTAAATATAGAAGATGATGAGATCTGTAAGCCTACAGCTATGTAGAAAAGGTGCAGTTAAACATGCCCTTTAAAGAAAAGTGCCATTTAGCTATTTCAAAGCTTGTGAGAAACAGTGTGTATTCCAGAGAACGATCGAATTCGTGTATTTTGAGTTAACTGCTGGATTCTTACTTTAAAGAAAATATTTCCTGAAATTATACAAACCCTGGCATTTAAAAAAACAAACTTATATCTCTCTGACTGAGTTTAAAAACAAAACAAAACATTAACCTACTGTTAATCTCCCAGTAAATAACAGGTGAGATCAGTTATTCAGTTATTTTCCAAATTTCTTAGGATAGTTAAGATTCCTCATGTTTGAAATTAAATTTGGAGAAAATGAAATTAATAGTGTGTTCAAAGGCTTCTCTATTTATCTCTCTGGTCCAGATCAACCCCCCACCCCCCAAAGATCTTAGTGTCCTCCTACTAAACGCTCTCACCCGCTTGATAACCAGTTCAAGTCAGTGTCGTGCTGACGTCTCCCACATTATTTGTGTCTGTCTCCTTGTTTCAAAACCTCAGGTAACCATTCATTCATGAGCCAGAGGCTGTGAGAAATGCTTGCTGTGCAAAGGGGAACTCTCACCAGATTTTCTGAAGCTGTCCTAGAAATACACTTTTCAGATTGATTCAGCATTACCAGGTAATCACTGGCTTTGCAGACATTACTGTTCAAATATGTATCCAGAGAAATAAATGCTAATGTAGCATTACCATAACTTACAAGATCAATAGAAGGGGTTGTTTCTATAGATGGTTGCTGGGTGGAAGTCAATAGAGGGTTTCTGTAGAAAGGACATTTGTGGGCTGGCAGATCTTCCTCTCTGAGACCCATGTGAATAGGGCGGGCCAAATTAGGTAGCCTGGCTCAGGGAGCATGTCAAGCGGAAGCCGGCTCAGCACACTGGTGCATGTCTGAATGAAGGCAATGAAAAGAACTCTCTAAGTTGCAAAAAGAGATTGTGGTGATGTTTTAAATTTAATTTGCATGAAGGTCATGATGATACAAACCCATCAGTGTTAAGCATTTAAACTCAATTTTCAAGACTGAATGTGGTCTTTTAATGAGCGTTCAGCCCTCCAGCGTTGTGTAACTTTCACATGTACTGAGCTATCCATGTGCACTTCCTGTAGGTAACCAGCCTAGCAAATTGTGATCGAATTCATGAAAATGTACCATGCTGCCTTTCTTCCCTTTCCTTACTTCCCTTTGTAAAAATAAATAATTGAACAATTTTACTCAGAAACCAATTTGAAAATTTATTCTGTTCTGGTTGTTGGATAGTGTTTATTTATTCAAGTGTAGTTGGTATACAATGTTATATCAGTACAGTGTTTATGAGTATTATGAGGCTTTGAAAATACTGGTCTCCATAGTCATTGAAATATTTGTGGTTTAGTGGTTTTAAGCATTAAAGGTGACCATTTGAACCATCACAAATGTTGGTTTCAATTAGCCTGTAGTACTGCCCACCCTTTTTTCTTTCTCCATCACAATTACTACATTTTATGGTGAAAAACAAATCTAAGGATACCAAAAATACTTGCTGTCATTCTGCCATGAGATGCAGATAGAGATCTAGTCATGCTATCAATCTGAGGAAAGTTTGAGTACAGAAGCCACAAGTATTGGTTCCTGTACATGCCTTAGTCTTGTGTTTTAGTAATTTATACACATCCTATTTTTTATGCAATATGCATAGGAGTTTACAATCATTCAGTGCCTTTAATTATTGAACGAGTCTGCCCTTTTGTGAAGACCACTGTCGCAATAAAAAAGGTCAAGTAAAAGAGGCTCTTAAATTTTCATTATGATTTTATCCTGAATGTATAATGTGCAGAATATATGCTGTGTACTTTTGGAGAACAGATCTGTTTAAAATCATTCACCAGAAAATGTTATCATGGTATTTAGCTTTAAACAAATCAAATAGTAAAGTATCATTATGATATAAGTATTTAATCCTAGAGACATTGGTGGATCGTAAGTCAGAGTGGGAAAAACAATTCTCACCAATTTGTAGTTAAGAATGGAGTCACACTTCTCAATAGGAATACCAGCTGCAGTTGAACATATAAAGAGGGGGTGTACTTTGGTTTATAAGGCTCTGATAAAGCTGAGATCAGTCAGGTTAAAATGGAAACCAAGCCCTGATTTCAGTTTTTTCCAACTCTTGTTGGAAGTTTTTAGGTGTTTATGAATATTCCACATTCTGTTATATCATGGTACTTTCGTGAGATTAAGGAGATCCTTTGTAACGTGGAGGAAAGTGAAAAGGTTTGATGAAGATGCTGGGCTTTCTTGCCTCCACATCTGGGCTCTCCACTGAGGACTCAGGCCAGCTGGCTTCAGCTATCAAAACACCAGCTTCCCAACAGTAGCTCTAAACCGAAGGCACAGGCCAGTCCACATTGCTCTATTTGTCAAAGGGATATGCTTCAGAAACCCAGAAAAGGCTGAAATTAGAAGAATTTCAGAAGCAGAGGTGTATATGGACCATAATCATTCAGCACTAAAACTGAGCCAGAAACACATGTTCCGGTTTAGGGGAAACCAATCCTTGTCAAACTCCCATCCCCACAACTTATTTTTAATAAGTTGTCTGTCTAAATCAGCGGTTCTCAACCTGTGGGTCGCGACCCCTTTGGCGGTCGAACGACCCTTTCACAGGGGTCGCCTAAGACCATCCTGCATATCAGATATTTACATTACGATTCATAACAGTAGCAACATTACAGTTATGAAGTAGCAACGAAAATAATTTTATGGTTGGGTCACAACATGAGGAACTGTATTTAAAGGGCCAGAAGGTTGAGAACCACTGGACTCTAAATGGTATCAATGCATTCCTTCAGTGCAGCCCCTTTTCAGTCTAACACAATTCTTTTTAATTTTTTTTCTGATTAAATTTTTACAAACAGGCTAATAACAGAGCCATCTAGTTTACTGCACTCATTCTCAGTGGGGTGGTGGGAGGATATTAATGAAAAGCACAAGGGTTGGCTGGTGTTGTGTTCAGTACTGTAATATAGCTTTATATTTAGAATAAAAAACTTTTTCACATTATAAATTATTGACTGTAAAGTGCAACAGAAAGTCTACTTGGTAGGCAGAGCTCCAAGTGTCTTCTAAATACCACTGATGCCTAGAAGAGGAGGAGGGACAGGTTTGAAGCTGGAACTTCTCCTCTGTGGTGGTGTATAAGAGTATGTATTCTTTTTAAAATGATTATCAAAAGGGGGCATGGATCAGAAATATCAAGAAACGCAGGGGTATTGCAGAGAATCAGGACTCTGGAGCCTAGCCTCACTTCTGCCCCCCTGTGGTACTTATTTCACCACTTCATGGCTCAGGTTCTCTACCTGTAATGTGGGAGATAGACCAACTCTTAATAAACTTAGGTGGAGTGAGTGAGCTTGAATACGGTGCAATATAATGAAGCACCTTCAGCTCCTTAGAAGACAGGCTCCCTGTGAAGGAAGAACATTTTGCCACTAGAGCAGCTCCAGGTGGTGACACAAATCAGGCACCATATGAGGGAGGGCAAAGAACCACCTAACTCCAGAGCAAATTCTCATAAATTGTGAGTGAGAAAAGTTGTTCACGAGTCATTACATCTTTTGTTTTTCTACAAACCCTTGGGGATACCTGGCTAAATGTTTTGGGTGCTGTAACCCAACCTGATGGTGGTATCAAAGTGGAAGATGATATAGATGATGTAGGTCAGATACTTTTCAAAAGACCACCTGCTGTGTGTATATTAGGGATTACAACCTTCCTCTCTGAGCAATAGACCTGGGCATCTAAGGCAGTTATAACCTCTCCATAGACGTTATTGGGAAGATATTTCTTGGGACCTATATATAGCTATGCGGTTGCTTTATTCATTTTCTTTCTTATTTCTACTTTCCAAAGTGGAAGGTGGAGTGAAAGGGAGGATCATCTTCAACTTCTGAGGGGTGGTGAACCACAAAGTTTACCCAGGAAACCTACAGCTCTTGGTCTCTATCATGGCCAGGGCCCGATCATGGGAGGAGTTAGGCTTTGTGCAGCATCTAAGGTAACTTCATAGCTGCATGGATGGTCACATCCCATGGAATGCTCTTCTCTTTGGTTCCAAGGCCATCACCAGGGAACAAGATAGATTTGTGGAATTGGCAGTGTTTCATTTAATATCCTGTGCCTGTAACTGGGGCAGTCCCAAATGCTGCTGGTCTCTTGAGAAACCCTTCTAACTCACTGGCTGTCAGTATCCCAATGGAAGCTCCTATGAAAGTCTCCCAGGAGCTACACCTTGTTGGTAATTTTAAACTGTCAGTGGAGTCAGTCTTGTGCGTGGGGTAGATGATCCATTTGATGAAAGAGATTGTTCCATTGATTCAGAGCTCAAAACTGGCACTGAGTTCTGCTCCCATACAACACAGTTCCCAGAAGGGTGTAGGCAAAGGCTTGTGAGGGAGACGATTGATAAAATATTGCTAAATATCAACAAGACTAAAGGTCCACAGAGGGCGCAGCATTACAGCTTTGGATGTTGCACTGGTCTACCTTCCTGAACACACTCAGGAATGTTTCTTGCATCCTGTATTTAACACTAAAGGGAGAACAGATGTCCCATAGATAACATAGTAGTGCTGAGTAGGATATATGTATGACTTCAAAAATAAGATAACAAATAATAATACCTAACATTTATGCACCAAAAATATGTGGATGTGCAACAGGCACTGAGTATGTGCTTTTAAAACATCATCTCATTTAATTTGCATACAACTCAGTGAGTTTGGCATTTCATTGATGGGGAACTCAGGCTCTTTGAGGTTAAACAAATGTTGCCCAAAGTCACTAAGCAAAAATATTGTAGAGCTGGGATTTGAACTAGGCCTGTGGAACAGTACCGGAAAGTCATGCTGAAGCACATATTTTAAGTCTGCAGCAAGATTACAGAACATGGCCAACAGTGACAGATGGAATAGCTCTTTCTAAACAAAAGTGGTCATGGCCCTTAAAGAAGAATGTCTGGTAGCTTTGCCATCAGAAAAGTGTAGGTCTCTACCTATTTCGATAGGTAGAGACCTACACTTTTTTGTTGTTGTTAATCCTCACTGGAGGATATTTTTTCCATTGCTTTTCAGAGAGATTGGAAAGGAGGGAAGGAAAAGGAGAGAGACAGAGGACAGAGAGAGTGCAACATCGATGTGAGAGAGACACATTGATCGGTTGCATCCTACACATGTCCAAACCAGGGCCAGGGATCAAACCTGCAACCCAGGTACGTGCCCTTGACTGGGAATTGATGCTCTAACTGCTGAGCAACACCAGTCAGGGCGAGACATGTACTTTCTGAGGCTCATGCCAGGCTAACACCACAAAAAGGGAAATCAGTGGGAGACTGGAAGCAGAGCCCCTTGAGTTGTCCGCAGCCTGAGTCAGTGAGTCAGCGGTTGATCTGAGAGGAGCGCCCACCTATTCTCCCCATTGAGGAGACTCTTCTTTTGTCTGTGGCTACAGATGCACACACCTCACGGGATGGTCTGGACGCTGGTTTTGCAGTGTATTGATTGAATGAAAAGGAAAAGCTTACCAACATTCAAATATGTTAAACTCATCAGTTCGCCATCTCTCAGGCTTTTCACAGTCTTGGACAAAGAACAGGTTACGATGACAGGAGGTGTTCTTTTATTATTGTCTGTTCTGTCAAAGTGTTTGTAAATTAATTTGCTGATGATCTTTCCTTAATGTACTGCCCTGGGCCGTGCACCAAATGAAATCACTTGTACGATAATAGGGTTTCAGTTGTCTGGAGGCAGAAGCAGAACAATAAGAAAGCATTGGAGCAATCGTTGGTAATTACATTTTAAACATTTATTTAAAGAAATAAGTACAAATTGTACTGCCAGAACTCCAGTGACGGGATGGTCACTCTGTTCCGTGATTCTTAATTTGTTGCTCGTTGAAGTTTTACACCATGGCACACCCTGAGCCCAGCAGAGATTTCATGTGTCAAAGGAAACAATTTGAATACACAAGCCAGCATTCACCATTTTACCTTCAGAGATAAATTTAGGCTCAGCCTAATTCAGTTTTATGATTTATATGCTGTTCTCAGAGATCAGGACACTGTCTAGGAAGACAGAGTCATTTTACTTTTTCTTATCTATTTCATCAGCTTCATTAAATTACAGGCTGGGCTGAGTTTGACTTTTTAGTTGCAGGAGACATATACATACAGGTTTACACATGTTGTCCGGGTTATAACAGGCACACTCCTTTGGATGTTTGGAGTAACTTTAACTCTCCAAATGACTGTGTGGATGTTTCAGAAATATTTCCTTTACCCCAAATGTATGACCAGAGGCACTAAATCCAGAAATATTTGCTTGCAGCCTTCATAGTAACTGTACTATATTTTTAAACGTGACTGTTTGAAATATTCCTTTGCAGTCTTTTACCTCTCTAATTATAACCTAGTATCTCCGGGAGGCAGGGCGATGGAAAGAGTCTCAGAGTCAGAGCTGGGAGGCCAGGCTGGGGTTTGCTTCTGTGGGATAGATCTGTCCTTATTGGCACTAACAAGAGCTAGGATTTATTGAGTACTTACTATATCCTAGGCACAGTGCCAGCCTCTTGCCATGAATTATTTCAGTGCTCCTATGAGCCAGGATTATTTCTATCCCCACTTTGCAAATGAGCTTCGTAGAGTTGATGTAATCCTCTCAAGGTCACACAACTAAGATGCAGCAGCGCAGAAATTGAAACCACTTCCATCTGACTTCAAAACCAAACTCTTAGCGGACAACAGACTGTAAATCACTGAACTTCTCTGGGCCACAGTTTCCTCATCGACAGACTTTGGAGGCTGAACCAGGTGATCAGATAATAGTTTCCAGGTCTGAATTTTTGAGTTCCAGTTCAGCCAAGAAAACAGATGCAGCTACTTATGTTTGCTGTATATTTTAGTCTCAAAGTGGCTGAGAGCATCCTCCAACATTTGATGCTGAAAACATTGCAAATAGCTAAACAGCCTGCAAGGAGGTAATTGTCAAACTGATACCAGCTGTGAAAGCTTTTCAGCATTTCAACAACCATGGGGGTGTTTTTTAAGAGCAGTAAACTAAGTTGCTAAGTGTGTTTGTTGCCCATGGAGCTGAGACACCGCTCTAGTCCCCTGAGAATTGACTCTGTATTTTCAGGGTTTGCAACATTCCTAATCGTAGGCTGACTGCTTGAATACAGACAGACAGCATCTTTATGAACCTTGGAGACATTTGGTATATTTTTTGGCCTTGATCTCTTAAATAAAAATACGTATCTTCCCCAGAGCGTTACTTGCTGTATTTGACATTTGGTTCTCCAAGTTGCCACCTGCCCTTCCTTGTATCATTGATTCAAAGGTTTTTAATTGGTTATAAATGCTGTAGACATTGCATTGCTTTGGAAAATAAAATGAGCGGACATTTAAAGATAGGCACATATTGTATTTATAATGTTTTCCTTATGGTAAAGTCACTCTTCTCATTTCCAAGTCTTTCTTCATCGTGTGCTACTCTATAGTAATTCATTGGACCTTATTTTAAGAAATCAGCAGCTTCTCCAGTTGTAATGTGAACAACAGCCATTGATACTTCTTAATGTGAGCCTAGGAATTTATGTTGAAAAGTGACATCATTCCCTAGTTAAAATGCAGTCTGGCTTTGTTCATGATGCTAAATGCAGTCTGGCTTTGTTGATGATGCTAAAGCATCTAAGCCAATATAGCCAATGTTGCAATAGCAACAACAACAAAAATCAATCAAGCTGATTGCTTGGCATTCTGATGATAAGGCAATCGGCTGATTGGCTCAATGTTCTGTTTTTCAACTTGCTGTTGTAGTGCTACTCCCGAGTTTTCCTAAGGCTTTAACATGGAAGCTCTAAAAAAAAGTGGCCCTCAGACCTGCAACATCAACATCATCTGGAAATTTGTTACAAATGTATATTCTCTGCTCCCAGCCCAGACCTCCTGATTAGAAACTCTGGGGACAGGTCCCAGCAATTCGCGTTTTAAGGAGATCTCCGATGGTGCGGATGCTGGCTAACGTTTGAGAAACACTGGGGCATCAACTAGTTAAACCACTTAAAAAGGCGCCAGTCACAGGAATCGATTGTCATCACGGAATGTCCCAAAGTTTCACCTAATTATTTGATTAAATCCGTTGAAAATACACCAAAGAAAATGCAGTTTACTGAAGAACAGCCCCTGGGAAAAGTGCGTTCAAAGATGCTTCCTTTGTTTTCAATGTAATCAATTTTGTTCTTTTGTTCTAATCTTTTGAAATCTGTAAGAATTCCATATAAGCCGAGTTTTGCTGATTGAATTCAAAGATTGTATACATATAGTAGCAGTTATTGCCGTTGCTTAGGTTGTGAGTGATCATTACACATTCGTCTCTTTAGGTCAGACACACCAATGGTTTAAAATTTTTATTGTCCTTATAAGACATGAAACTCTATTTAAAGACTCTCTTGGGTTTATAATCCATTGTGAGGCACTGACTATCTGGATTATTTAAGGTGTGATTTTGTAGCTTTTCCTACCAGTTCAGAAAATCATTCAGCTACAGAAAGCTGCAGGAAGCATTTATACAGATGCATCGAGTTGGGGAAAAACGAGAAGGAGCAGATTCTTGAAGAACACATTTAATATTTATGATTTAAAAAATTTAGGGTGTTGGAGGAGAAACATCAAATGTCTTAACCAAAAATTTACTTAACACTTTAATAAACTACTTATTTTGAGAAGCAAATGGTTTCAACACCTCGACATATTTGAGATATTTAAAATAGACAATGGTTAAACATGAACTTTTTTTTTTCTGGTATGGCCTCTGAGGTTGAATGAGTACTGAACAGGACTCAATAATTTGTAGTCTAAATTCATTCACTGCGTTCACTAGGAAGCTCCTTGCCTTTTGCTTTTAAGGTCGAACTTGCTTCTTTTCTGTGACATGAGCACCACCTAGAGTACACACTAGGAACTTCCTTTAAATCAAACCATCTCTTTTCTCAACATCTGCTCTCAGAACACTGTCCTTCCTTAAGTAAGCCAGAATCCTCAATAGCAACAGAATTTCAAAGGAGAGAACAAAGATTTTCATTTTTCAGATATTACACCAAGGTCAAGTGTTCTAAACCTTTCATTTACTGACGATTAACTCTTTAAGACATGCATTATGAGGATGGTGATATACCATCACCAGATCATAGGCTTTGTCTATAGGCAGACATAATTATTTCTTTAAAAGTGTAATTGGGTCACCAACCAATTTTACACCAGCTTGATTAACCCAGAACCATTAAATTACCTCTGTAAATTAGGCAGTTTAACTAAAAGAATGATGACAATAACATCTTTGTTCATTACATTTTGTGAATCAAATTGGGTATGTTTTGGCATTACATGGCATGAAAGGAAATAGAGGATTGGTAAGTATTTTATTTTCAAGCGGATGCTTAAGGAAATAACTATAATTCTGCCATCTGAACACCAATTCTGGTCCTGAATAGTGGCATTTCCACCACAGGGCAATGCCCCTGACTGCTTTACCAAGCTGCTTAGTAAGTGAAGAGAGAATACTACTTTCCAGGGTCCTCTGTTCCTTTTTACTCGTAGCACTTTTATGGTAAAATAGCCTTTGTCACAAAATCTGACTTTTCTCCAATTATTTTGTTTTGTTTAGCCTATCCAACCAAAGTATTAACATACACGTTAACAACGTCGAAAGTAGCCTACTTTAAGAGGAAATATGCAGAAGAAGAAGATTTACATCAAGATTACCATGGGTATTTTCCAAAAGTAAGGGTTCGCCTGTTATTATTCTTTCATTTTTTATGACTCAGCAAAGAGCTCTGGCTTTCGTGCCTCCAAGGCAAGTAGCGTTAACGATGTGCTTGTCTTCCAGCACTTGATACTGCCCGAAGACAGGACCTGCATACTCAAACTGTCTCTGGAGAAGCTCAGGTTTCTTGAAGACCCAGAAACCTACCTGAGAAGGTCTGTGTTAATTAACAATTTGCTGAGGAAGATCCATCTGGAGACGGAGAAAGAGAGCTATGAATACTTTAAAGAAGCTCCCTGTTATAAGACTGCTTATTCTGATGCAAGAAAACGGCTGAAGTTTATGGTACAGGAATGCTGTTCTCAGTCTCTCTATTACGAAGAGCTGCATTCGTATCATATTGTGCCTTATGCTTCGGAAAATGCCATTTATGGGATGGGCTACACTAGCAGCCACTTGGAGCAGAATTCTCAGTTGCTTATTTATAAAATGAATTAAAGTAACTGTTAAGTCCATTGATACTTTGTTTTCTAAATGCCTGAACTGTTTATAGTGAAGATGTGAACGTAAGGCACTTGAGATCCAAGATGAGATGCATGCTAAACTGATCGGAGAGACCTCTGGTTATTACTCAGCAGTCAGTATCATCAAGTCAAATTGGAAATACGTCCACCCATTATTAAGTGGCAAGTAAGTGCTTTAGAAGCACCCCTTCCCCCAATTTGTTTTAAGATAAAGTATAGGAAGAGACGAGATCGACTTCTTACACAGATTTAAACATTTTAAGCCCGTATTTCCAAATTCTGCCACTCATGGTGAAAAGTAACAGATGAAACTGGTAAAATCTTGTCCCTGAGGATTAAAGGTGGAACAAATTTACAGTAATTTTCTGTAAACGATGAGGAGAGAGGTAGGTTCTTGCTGAAAATCTTTGCGGTGTCAAGCATTGTGCCAAATAATCGTTTGACATCCATCATTCTCCTTTTTAGCATTCGTGGCAATTCAAGATGGGGCAGCCTTATGGCAATTTAACTGCTGAATGTAACAACCAGACTACTCCAACCTGATCCATTTTGCTTTTCGTTTTTCTGGTCTCTTTTAAGGTGAAACTTCATAAAATAGCCTTGTGGATGGGCTTATCTCTAAGTTCTAGGGGCAGTTAAAATTTGTGGTGGGTCTTTAGTTAAGAGTTTAAATTTTATTTATGATGTCATTTTTTTATAGGCTGTGAAGCTCAGGAAAAGAGTAGGCAGGGAAAATTGGTTTTAATAGGTTGATAATTTTTAAAAAATCTTATCTGCAAAAATTGGGGAGAACAACAGAAATTCTACATGATGTTATTTCTTTACTTAAGAGTGCATTTAAGGCTGCCTGGATGAAACTTTGCACTGATTTTTGTACAATAGTTGACCAATCACTATTTGACAAAATGTTTCAGAATGCCTTTGGGGTCGAGTTTAGATCCGTCCCTATATTTTGCAACTTGAAAGCTAATTATTTAACAAGTTGGATAGATTCCTGAAATCCTTTGAAGTAGTTCATCATTTTCTTTGAGGTTCGAGTGAGATGTCTGATTTCAATGTCTTGAGTTATGTCCTATGGAGCATATCATTTCAATAATTGTCACTAACTGATAAAGCAGATTGGGAAAACTAGATGCCAAAGGTATATTCAAGAAAATACCAAAGACCCAAAGATGAGTGTTGGCTAGACGATGGTAATCAAGATAAGAATCTTACATAAGGATTGTACAGGACATGGAAGAACAGTGTGGAAGGGTTTTGGAAAGATTTGCCTACTAATGTGCTTTCTGAGCACTTTGTACATCACAATGATAATCAAGGACACTGCTTTAAATGAAGACATTACAGGCCTTCGGTGATCATATGTTTTGGCAAATTTAAATATAGTGATCTGTCAGCCTTGTATCTTGCTTCGTTGAAAGCCATCTTATACCCAAGAAAGCCTTTTTCTCTTCAGGAGAATTTTGTTTTTAGTTTTGATTCACAACTTGCTCCCTCTAATGAATCATGGAGGTGATTAACATGGATGCTTTTGGTATAAAGAATATCAGTACTCTAATCAGCATGCATTGTTAGAACAACATAGCTATATAATTGGTAAAAGTGTCTGGTTTATATTTAATTGCTCAATCAAAACTAGGAAAAAATGCTTAGGAACAAACTGAAAAATTATCATTGATGTTAATTTCTAAAGGCATTTTGGTATAAATGGTGAGATAGCTTTGAAATACAAATATACATATTTAAAAATTAATTTAAGGGCAAAAACTTGGCCACAAAGTTTAGAAACTTTATTTTACTGCTTATAAAATACCTTATTTTCCAGAATGTGTCTTTTAAAATGTAGATTTCTTAAACAGTGGGGGCATTATTTGAATAGACTCAAAACTTGTTAGGATAATATTACTATCATATAATTAAAAATAGAATTAGCTCTCCAATAGTTTAAATTTTTTACTGAAAAGAACATTTGGCTCCATTTAGGACAGTGTCTACAAGAAAACACACTAGTGCTAATAGATGTGACTTACAAAAATGTCACATATTACAATTGTTTGAGGAGAGAAATGCTCATACTTTGCAATACAGAAGAGAGAGAGAAAATTACCAAGACAGTGTGAAATTGTAATATATACTGTGTGTCAGAAATCTTAAACAAAGCAAGAACTCTTAGTCACTGAACCAGTAAGAGATGTGAAATCTGTTCATTTGGTGACATCGTTAACCCAGCTCTCTGATCTATACATTCATATGTAGAGAAGGAACTTATAAACCAGCAGTATTTCTGAATATGCTTTTAAAAAATACGTGCTGATTTCAAAACAAGTTATTTTAAAAATATCTTTTAGAGCATCAGATTTCTCTCCCAATAAACAATTCATAGTTGAGTTGACTAATATTCTCTTGACTTTAAAAAAATAATATTCATATTTCAACTATGTAACTTTCTGAGCTAACCAATAAGATGGCTGTGATTTATCCGGCCAAACTGAATCATAGGGAGACCCTGCATAGACCTGCTCCAGATGTGAGAGGCCAAATGGGCGACAAGGTACAACTCTTTTGAACCTGGACATCCTTTCTCTGGTGACCAGAGCCACTCTTAGAGTAAGCAGAGAGGGTGGGAAATCTGAGTGCCTTTGGTAATTTGGATCACTCTTGTGGGTGCCCAAACAGCCAAAAGACCTAGTAAAAAAAGAAGAAATTTTTAAAAAGAGGAGAGGAGAAATGAAGAGATGAGGAAGGGGGAAAGAAGGGCAGAGAAATAGGAACAGGATTAGTAAGTGAAAGAGAAAGTTGTTTCATGTGGGGAGGGGTTGCTTGCTTATTAGACTCAATTTTGCTTTCCTGCCTGTTATACATCTAAACCCTGAGATCCACAATGTGTTATCATTTCTTTCATTTGCTGATGATGCACAAGATTAGATTCTATTCAGTATATGCATTATTTGAAATGTGGTATTTCTGTGAAACATACCTGACACTGAGCTCCTGGGCAGATGAGAAAAGGAAAAATAGAAATTAAGTCGAGGAAGAGACTAAATGGCGAGCCTGTGTATACATGGGTAAGCTCGAATGCAGGATCAGATTCCAATGTATATTCCCAGATTTAATAAATTCTAGTGCTGGAGGACTTGGAATTAAGTGCAATTCCCCACTATTAATTGAGCAAGTACTCTGAGCCAGGCACTGTGCCAGGGTTGGGGATTTACTAGTAGAGATGAATGTGCAGTTTCTTTGCATAAGCAGTTCACTGATGAGAGAGGAACTCAGCAATGTATGGCTTTCATTTAAAAGGTAAGGATTCTATTGGGAGTAGCACCTGCATTTCTCTTTTCCAAACTCTGGGATTGTTCTCAAGCGTACGTCTCCAAAGGCATTTGTGGCTAAGAAGATGCCCAGGGAGAAGGGAAGGTCCACTAACCCAGATCTTAGGAAGGAGTGTGCATTCTGCTTTGCAGCATTTTTTTTTAACTTGGAAGCATAATAGAAAACCCCATTAAAGAGGGAGAGCATGGATGACCTTAGCCCATTCCTTGGACTCAAGAGGTCATGGGGAGGTAGGGAGACACATGCAAACACTGACCAATTCCTTATCCTTTGACTTCTGTAACTTCCATGTTTTTTTTACAAGAGAAACTAGGTTAATATTAATGCCAAGGAGAGTGTTGGCAGAGAAGCAGAATTGGAAAAATCACAGCCAGAGAATTGCGTATAGGGTGTTTAAGGTTAACAGGGCAGCATTTTTTAATTTGCCTTGTGTTGGTGAGTAGCTTAAGTGAACCCCAGAGATGTCTTAACACCCGCTCCTGGAGCTATCCTCCTCCTCTACCACTGGCTTCCTCTCTGAATCACAGCCCAACACCCAGTCTTTGCTGCCGGTAGAAGCTATGGTTCTAATTCTTCACTCTCCTTCCCCCCAGCATTGGCACTGATTTGCCCAAAAATACTTGCAGGAAAGTAACAATTTGCAGTACTGGCTGAACTCCTGTGGGAAAGGGTTTTCAGAATGTATCAAAGTAGAATTCATCAGTTTCTTGTTACAATTCTTTGGAAAATTATTGTGCTTAGTCATTCAATAATTGTCTGTTAAGGTGATCTTCATGTTTCTAGAGTTCACTGTATTAGTTATCCGTTGTGTACGTTTTTGTTAAAGAAAAAAACCTTAGGTTGGAAACAATGGCAGACTGTGTGCAATTCAAGCAGTTTATGAATATTTATGTAATATATGGAATTTTAACTTACATTTTCCCATTCTCAAACTTCAATACTATATACATCAACATGTGACACGTTTCAGGTTTTTTGTTTCTTTTTTTAAGTGGACCATGCTTAAAAGTTGTTTCATTCACGGTTGAACATGTTGGTCAAAATTTCCCTACTAAAGTGGTTCTAGCTGTTCCCAAGAACGACTTACAGTTGGGTGGATGAAGAACATTCCTCTACCTTAGCGCTTCTCCAATATTTTGTGCATATAAGTCACGGAAGATCTTGGTAAAGTATATTCCTTTTAATAGGTCTGGGATGGGGCCCATGGGCCTGCCTTTCTCAAGTTACCTGGTGATGTGAGTGCTGCTGGTCCACTGACCATATTTTGAGTAGTGAGACTCTATATTACTTTGAGAATCCAAATATACACTCAAGCCTATACTCTTACTATTTTCAAAGAATATGTATTCATGCCAGTTTTCCATAGACATTTTTTTCTTTAAAGAAATGCAAGGTAAAAAGTAAATATCATAAACCGGTTTTCCAAATCAGCCACAAATATGAGAATAGTCTGTATTGTCAAATACACAGAAAATGATTTCCCTTATAAAACTTACCTACGTCAAGGAGCAAAAAAAGAACATGGATGTAGTCATGTACTGTTCTTATCAGTCAAGAAATGACACATGGTAAATTTCTCTTTTTGATCCCCCCCCCCCTTGACTATATACAGATAAGGGAGCGCCATTTAGTAACATTAAGGCAAAGATGAAGTTTTGTTCATAGTTAACAAGAATTTGGCACTTTTTTTTTCTTGGCCAAACCTAAGAAAATCTTAGAAAAACATTCTATATTGTTGAACTCAGAATTATGGGTAGCTGCAGAGCCTGAAGAATTTGGGAAACCTGAGCTGAAAAATCGCACCTCGATCTTCAACTTCTTGCTTTTAACTCTTTCTTGAGCTTTATTCCACGAGGGCCCCTCCCCTTGCTGCGGGCATCCTGTTTTTCTTTGGCCGTGAGTGAGGAAGGGGCAGAGGACTGGTGTAAATGAGACTGTCGCAAAAACTGTCTAATTTGAGCATGCCAAGTGGTTTTTTTTTCTGTCAGGCTCTCCTTCGGTCATAAATTGTTGGTATAGCTATTGTGAAATATAGTGTCATAAATTTGTCATAAACCATTAACAAAGGGAGAAAAGAGTTCTGTGAAAATGCACTCAAATATCAAGCAGATGGTGTTCTACAACATTTGTTTGGGAAAATGTGTACCTGTTACGTAATTTAACATATGTCTTTTTAACATTTAAAAATATTTGGTTCATGATTTAGAGTTTTTATTGGATTGTTTTTTAAAACTGAGGGGAAGAAGAAAGGTAACTGTATTTTAAAACATATTTGACATGTTATTAATAAAATTTTATTTCTGGTGAAACATAGGTGCATTATTAAGTAGGGGAGGGGGGTCATGAACATTTGGCAATTGCTTTATGCCCCTCAATTCTAGAGGTCTCCTGTGAAAAGGCATCTGGTGATATTTCTCTCAGCGGTTTATTTCTAGCACAAGGTTTGCTTAAGTATCTGGAAGACTTCCCCATCTCCTGGCAAATTTTCTTCACTAAAATTGACCCTGAAATGGTCTTTAGGTAGCATGAGTCATGAGAACACATGGCAGAACTCACTCTATATAGGCCTTATTCAAACATCACAGGTATAAATCTCAGAGTAAAAGATAATTTCTCTACCCAGGGAACAGCAGCATTTGTTCTCCATGGATTTATTAGTTGAAAGGAAGGTGGAATACACCAGGAATATCATTCCTTCTCTTCCTAGTAGGAACTTGTGTTTATTTTTAATTTTTCTAACCAGTTATGATGAAGTCCCCTACATTCCAGTGACTAGTGGGTAATGCCCAATATAAGGTATTTCCAAGCAATCAACGTTTTTGTCTGTATCCAGCAAGGCAAAGGCTTAAGTATAGAGTGATTTGAGCAACCCAGGAACAACTAACTCATTTAAATTGCAGAGACTTTTCTGTACGTGTTAGTAGAAACTTAAACACATACGATGAGCACATCTAAGATGGTAACCAAAAGAGCCAATGGCTCTCTTCCAGGAGTCAAAAAACAACCTTGCATATTACATAAGTGCCTTGGACTGCGTCCAGTTGGTATGTGGTGGTAATAAATCATGTTATCCAAGTGAATCTTAGTTTTTTCTTTTATAAATAAATTCATTGTTCCATTTGTGCTCTATATTTTTGGTCCAAGAATAGGTGTTTATACATTTCTTCCCTATTTGAAGGTTTATGGAACTCACACTGGAGAAACCACAGGTTGCAGGTAGATGGGCCTTTTTATTCTTCATTACTGTATTTATCATTATTGATTACTAGAGGTCCAGTGCATGAAATTCATCCCCTTGGCGGGGGCGGGGTTCTCTCAGCCTGGCCTGTACCCTCTCACAGTCCGGGAGCCCTCGGGGGATGTCTGACTGACAGCTTAGGCCTGCTCCCCTAAGCCAGCAGTGGGACATCCTTAGTGCTGCCACAGAGGCAGGAGAGGCTCCCGCCACTTCCGCTGCGCTTGCCAGCTGTGAGCCTGGCTTCTGGCTGAGTGGCGCTCTTCCTGTGGGAGTGCACTGAGCACTGGGGGCAGCCCCTGCATTGAGCATCTGCCCCCTGGTGGTCAGTGCACATCATAGCAACTGGTCGTTCCGTTGTTCAGTCGATTTGCATATTAGCCTTTTATTATATAGGATTTTATTATTATTAGACATAAAAGAAAGGATGAGTACCTCAGGGTGCTTCTCTCACTGAGCTGGGAATCTACTTAAGATTTCAAGACACATTGAGAAGAATAACTATATATTAGAGTTGAGTTGATGGTAGTAAAGACAGCCAAGTTTTAACCCACAAAGACCCACCACAAAAAGGGATTTGAACATTTCATGTTCTTTTTCTCCTTCATATACTACTTCCCCACCTTATTCTATGCCACCTGTGGCCCCGGCCCTCTATTTGCCACTGGCTGGCTGTCACTGAAATTAATCAATAGTCATGGCAAGCTCTCCCAGGACAAATCTTTACAAAGTCCTGGTTACATAATCACAGCCAGTCCTTCATGTGCTGGCAGTTTTCTTAAAATTCTTTGATGTGAGTCCACTGAATTAAGTACATTCCATGGTGTGAAAGCCCCCAAACATTCACTTATCTGGGAGGTATTTTTTTCAGTTGCCTCATGAATTTTTAAATTAGGAATATTTGTAAACAGTGCTGCATAAACACAAGTTATATTGACTTACATGGCTCCTCTCAAGGTAAAAGAATATATAGAAAATAAAATATTAGTTCCTATGTATAAGAGAATATAGCACCACTTTGACAAATTGTGGTCAGTGTATTTCCATAGTTTATGAGAAACCAAGTAGGGACGTTTTATCTGTATGTCTCATATTCCCTTTTCATCAGCTTGTGATACAAACTAGGTCATGATTTTTTAATTATCAAATTAAAACTACTTCATCCTCACTTGACTCCATTGGCAGGAAGTCTAGTCTTTTTTCTGGGAGAAGCTTCCCAAGGTGCTCCAGGGACATGTCCCTGGTCATTGGCCAGCTACAGCCTGTCAGGAGCCAGGGTTCCCTTAAAGAGGCTCAGTGGCTCCAGGGTCAATGTATCCAGGACAAGGCCCTACTACTTGTGGTTACAGAGATAGTTTCTCTGGTTACTGTGAACAGAGAAACTATCTCCTTTTACAATGGAATCTTACCCAGACTGCTCTATTTTTATAAAACACACATGGGCTAACATCCTTCTATCAAATTTGCCAATGATTTTTTTTTTGCCACTGATGTCAAATAATCTCTCTAAAGCCTAAGCGACAGTTTAACCATTCGACCGTTTGACCGGTAGCTATGACACACACTGACCACCAGGGGGCAGATGCTCAATGCACAGGCATGGAAACATGGAACAGACTGATTAATCTCAGAGGGAAAGGGGGAGGGGGAAGAGGGGCAGGAAGAGATTAACCAAAGAACTTATATGCATACTAGAGACCCGGTGCATGGATTCGTGCACTGATGGGGTCCCTTGGCCTGGTCTGCGGAGATCAGGCTGAAACCAGCAGTCTGACATCCCCCAAGGGGTCCCAGATTGCAAGAGGGCACAGGCCAGGCCGAGGGACCCCACCAGTGCATGAATTCATGCACCGGGCCTCTAGTTAAGAGACATAAATAAACCAGCAACTGTTGTCTCTACTTAGCTTTCAAAATGAGCCAATTATAAAAACTTCACTCTGCTGTAATGGACAGACCATTAGAACTGGGGAAAAATGTAAAACACTAAGTAGTTCACTGTCTCCGGTTTGAATTATGTACACTTTCCTGGATTCCTATATAACTGAATGTAATTGAATTGATGCAGTTGGCATTGATGGAGAGAGCGTTCTGTGTGGGGATAAGAAGCAATCATGCAGTGGGTAAGGAGAATCGTAGAAGCAACCTGGACAACAGGTACAAACACCATATTCAGAAGAAAAGGACCCTGAGCATGGCTCCCAAAGGTAGACAGTGTTGTTATTTTCCTTCTTTGAATTTGCTCTAAATGTATGAGTATGAGTGCCTTCCAGACAGATGGCTGAAATGATTGCTACTGCATGGTTAATGTATTGACATTAGTTTAGTTTAATCAGAAGGAACTTTTGTATTTCTTTACATACGACTGGCCCACTGCTTAATAAACTTGTGTCCTATTACCCTGGAACAAAGACCCAATGATGGTCCTGGATACAGAGTTTGACATCACTCAGAAAAATTTCAGTGATATTCTTAGGCAAAACTCAAGATTACAGTATTGAAAAAAAAAAAAGATCCCAGACATGGTGTTGAAACATACATTTTGTATCTGAATTATAATACGATAACACTTCAGTAATAGTTCCAGTCCTTTCTCTCACATCAGCACTGTCCAAAACAGCTCTCCCTATAAGATACATCCCCCAAAGAAAGTTTTTAGGCCAGATGTTGACTTTTAGTCTTGGCTTCCAGTTCAGGTTTATAGGAAAAATATATCATACTAGAGGCCCGGTGCACGAAATTCATGCACTGGGGGGTGGGGGGTCCCTCAGCCCAGCCTGCCCCCTCTCACAGTCCAGGAACCCTCAGTGGATGTCCTACAGTCTGGCAGCAGAGGCTTGGAGCAGGTGCTGTGTGTGTGTGTGTGTGTGTGTGTGTATGTGTGTGTGTGTGTCTGCCGGGGAGGCTTGGAGCAGGCTCCCCTCTGTGTTGATCTCTCAGGCTCCTGGCCACACCTGCATGTTGTTCTCTCCCTTGAGCGGCAGCCAGGGCGGGCGGGAAGCTTGGCTTCCTCCAGTGCCAGGGGCAACCCAAGCCTCCAGCTCCATGGCCACCACCATCTTTGTTGGGTTAATTTGCATACTTGCCCTGATTGGCTGGTAGGTATAGTGGAGTGACACCAATTTGCATGTTTCTCTTTTATTAGTGTAGATATCATATTTGATATTTAATATTTAATACTTTCTGAGTATGTCTTGTTGCCTGAATAATGGAAAGCTTTTTCAAAATGTTGGTTTCCCACACTTACTTTTGCTTACTGCCACCAAAGGACCTCAGAGATTTGCTTCTCTTAGCTATCTATTTATAGATTCATAGAAGTCGTTGACAGCTGCCTGGGACACTGAGATTTTAAAGATGCAATCCTGGTCCACAGGCTAAAATATAGAAGGGATAATAATAACATATGCCTACCTCTAAATAAAAATAGATTTGCCTTTTTCACAGCTGCATAGTTTTCCATTGTATAAATGTATCACAGTTTTTTTTTTATCCATTCAACTACTAATGGGCTGTTTCTAGATCTTAGCTATGAACATAGGGGTGTATATGTTCTTTCTGATTGGTGTATCAGAGTTTTTAGGGTATATTCCTAGAAGTGGGTTCACTGTGTCAAATGGCAGTTTCATTTTTAATTTTTTTAGGAAACTCCACACTGTTTTCCATAGTGGATGCACCAGTTTGCATTCCCACCAGCAGTGTACTAGGCTTCCTTTTTCTCCACATCCTCACCAGCAATTGTTGTTTGTTGATTTATTGATGGTGGCCATTCTGGCAGGTGTGAGGTGGTACCTCATTGTTGTTTTAATTTGCCCTTTGAGACAGCATGGAGGGACTTGGAGATGATTATGCTAAGTGCAATAAGCCAGTCAGAAAAAGGCAAGTATCATATGATCTCACTTATGTGGAATTTAATGGTCACAATAAGCTGATGAATGAAATAGCCACATGTGGCTACTGGCTACCATATCTAAAGTAGGAGCTAGCTGAAGGGAGACAAATCACCAACTCAGATTATAACATTTTAGCTTAGAGTGAAACATGCAAATGGAGTGTCAAGCAACTGACAATATAAATATGGAATTAGGAGAAGGTTCTGTGGGAGAAGCAGTTAACAGGCCAATTGCCAAATCTTCCAGAACTACTGGTAATGACTCAAAAATATATCATTTTGAGTATATGACATATCATTTCTTCTGGCATACATTTTGTGATCCAATATGGCATATTTGAACCTCTTAACCTTCCACACAGGCCTTTATCCTTATAAAATTCTCTTTAGTTTCAGATTCCCACAGATACAATTAACTGACAAGGTGCTGGAGACTTGGGATGGTGCTGGGGTCCAATCCCAGCAGGTCCAGGGGTCCCCAAAGGTGTGGACGGAGTCGGCGAAGAAGGAATGACACGAAGACAGCCTTCAGTTGGTCAGCAGCCTAGTCAGGACCTATAGCCAGGATCTCCAGCCAAAGTTCTGGTCGGAGTTCTGGTCAGGAACTGATGAGGATCTGACGTTTATTGTCTTATTACATCCGTATTTATACCAGCCGATTTCAATCCCGTCAATTTCTATTACAAGGGTTAAGGTGTTTCTCATCTCCATTCCAGGGAGTAAAGACCATGTAGCTTAATTACCCGCCTGGCACTTAATTAAGGGGTTGTATCCCCTCCCTAACCTCAGGGAAAGATCCCCACCTGGGGAAACAACCTTTCTCGGAGAGGTGACCTTGGTTAAAACACATGGCGCTAAAGGGAGCAAACATATTAAAAACAGTATGCTACATACGCCAGGTCCACTGGAACACATGCTGTGCAGATGCCTCTTTCCTGCAGCGACTGCGTCAAGCAGCAAGGATGGACCGGCCTCCGGCAGGATGGAATGGGAGGTGAGGGTGCAGGTGCAGGTGCAGGGTGCTGCCACACTTGTGACCAACTGACCACTGGGCTTGGTTATCTGATATTTCCACTAAGAATCACTGCCACATGTGTTTTGGAGCATTCAGGAGCAAACACAAAGGCAGTTTTTGCTCTTCATGATCTTATCGTCTGATTTGTGGACACAAAATACCATTAGACATCGAGATTCTTCTCCTTTGATCCCAGTATCTACAACAGACCCAGTAATTGTAGATGCCCCATTTTTAATCCAGTGTCACCTCTTTTATCAAATTATCTCAGAGTCCTCCAAATGGATATTCTCTTTTTCACTTGAGCTTTCTGCCTCCTTTAAACATTGTCTTCCTTGTATTGAATTATTCAACTACATCTATCTCTTCTCCCTTAGACTATGTAATCCCTGAACATAGAAGCCACACATTTATCTTTATCTTTCCTGATGTGTTTAATAATTAAAATAGCTACTATATCTTGAGTAACTACTATATTTCAGGCACTGAACTAAATGCTTTGAAAATATTTAATTTACTTATCACTAACCATATGGATTACATTTTATTATTTTCCAATTTATAGAGGAGGCAACTGAGGCACAGAGAATTTAAGAAATTTCTCCAGTGCTATCTAGCTGGTAAGTGGTGGAGTCAAAATTGGAATTCTAGCGGGTTAACTCCTGAGACTTCAACATGAGAGACAGTGTATTGTAGTCCCTAGGATAATAGTTTTTGGAGTCAGACACACCCAGTTCCAAGTCTTAGTTTTATTACCTACAGCTTCAGAGCTTTGGGGAAGTTCTTTAAACTTTTTTTTTAAATCTAAAGTAGGAGAACTAATTTTGTGTATTTCTGAAGTTTATTATATGAATCATATGAGTTAGTGTTTGCACAGCATTTATTACCATGTTCAACCTAAAATATTTGTCTACACTCAAATATTTTCACCCATGGAAAACAAATAACAATGCAAGATAAAAATGCCAATCCACTAACCCAGTTGAGTAAATTTTTGTTTCTAATTCAGAAATAATGATAAATCTTTAGTTTTCCAGGTATCTTGCATCCCCCACTTCTTCCAAAATGGTCCAGCCTAAAATGGTTCCCAACGAATAATTCTGATGCTATTTATGAGAGTTCTCAAAACATGAGGTATTTCTCCTCAATAAAAGATGCTTTAGTCTAAGCCAAAGCATAGATACTAATTATCTGTGGGTGGAAGGGGGCTTTAAAATAAAAGGAGACCTTCTTTGCTGCCAAGGACATGCTGCAGAAACCTAAGCTATATACGCGTACACACCACAAATTAATTGACAGCAACTGATGCTGGGGGCCAAAATGTAAGCACAACTGTAACATTCCCCATTGTGTATTTCTCAGGCCATATTCCTCTGAGCTGAGTGATTGAGTGATGTCCACAGCCCCACAGACACACACAACTGCAGCCTTCTGAAGCACAAAGCCGCCTCCTAACAAAGGACTCCGATCACAGAGAGAATCTGACTCAGTCCTTGTGGCCAGGAGCCTGAGTAAGGGCCCTTGCTCAGCTTAGCAGTGTTTTCAAACACACTCAACAGCCATATGGCTATTGGTCTGATTCATAGGAATGTGGTATGGTCACCAATGATGTGTCCAACTCTTAATCCTCGTTCTGGTAGTTCATCTTGAGAGGAGATAAACACAGCTAGGCAGGTTGGCAGCGAATCAGAACTTCAAAGCTGCGTGTTTAAAAGGAAATTATTCAGAGGTTGCAGTTTGGACTAGTCGTAGAAGAGTTTCTTCTGTAGCTTTTAGAATCACGGATTTGTAGCATGTGATAGGATGTTGGAAGCCATCTTGCTTCCTCATTTCACAGAGAGAACGGAACCCAAGAATTAAGTAATTCAGGATTGAAATCAGATTTGAAATCAGAAGCTTCAACTCCTTACCAGATCTGAACATTTTCAAAATTATAATATTTTATTTATGCCATTACCTCAGGAGCTTTGTAACATCATTAACAAATGCTAGAGAATTCAAAGATTATGCTTCAATATTAAAAATGTTTTATAGCTGTTACTCCCTCTTCTAACCAATGATTTGTGTCTCTTTCCTTTTCTATACTGTGAGGTCCCAAGAGAAGGATTATCTTTTGTTTTTCATTTTATCCTCAAGAACTAAATAAATGTTTTTTGAATGAATAAATGAATAGACATGAACCTGCCTGTTAAATCCCCTTTATAGAGCACTTCATAGATAATGAAACTCAGGTAGGATAGGTCCTTGGAATATAACACACAATTCCTGTTCACTAGATGCTTACAATCCAAGAGGATCACTATTGCAAATGGAAAGCTAACATATAAATGAAACTATCAAGTAGAAGACCTGCTAAATAAAAGTGGATGCTAAAAGGGAACACAGTGACCACTGCACGTGCTGCTAGAGAAGGTGCTTTCAGGATAAAGTAAACATCTAATTCCTAATCTCTGTAGGCATCTCATGGAGAGCAGCTGGAGCCAGTGTGGTCAAACTTAGAGCAAATCTTCCAACAGGTAAACAAAGAACTGTGCCAAAATTAAATGAGCAAAGAAGGTGAGAGTATTATATACAAATTTTTGAGTACATTGGATCAACAGATGGATGGATTAGGGCTAAGACTATGCTTTTATCCAATGCCAGGAAAAGCTTCAAAGAAAATATGTGGTTTTAGGCCCAATCCATTAAAATGAGTGTAGCAACATGATGAGTTGCTCAACCTCACATTGAAAGTCAGTTGTAAATAAATATACAATTTGGGGTTCTTCATTTCAAAGCCAGGGCTCAGTTCACTGCTCTTCCAGGTAGACTCTGCTATAGTACACTTGACTGTATACAATACATAGTCATAGCAATATATTGGTAAGGATTCTCTTTTGCCTCATGTGATAGAAACCCAACTAGGTAAAAGAGAAAAAGCATCAGTCAGGGCTAATTATGCATATTTGAAGGGACACTATTGGAATCAGAGACCTCCTATCTTTCCAATGCCTGGTTCTGGCAACCGAAGATTATTGTTTCTACACAGTCTCTTCTAGACATTTTGCTTTGGAAATTGATGTTGGACAAATCCTTCATTGTTCTTGGCCGTATCTATCTTTATTCTGAAGCACTAGATGCCTCAGCTTCACTGTGTGGTGCAAGAATTTTTGGAAGTGAAAAATACATCTGGTAATATTTCAGAAATATTATTATATTATACTAATTTGTGACAGATTTGGGTTGCTGTTGACATTTGTAAGCCCAAATGGAACATGAATGTTTTACTGGCAATAATTAGTATTGTTCATAAAATATGAGTAATTTCAGTGACTTCAACATAGTAATAATATTTAGGTGTATTAAAAATGCAAGATCTCCCTTCATCCTCTTCCACTGATACCAGTTGAGGTTGAATTTGTCTGTATTTGCCTTTTGTGCATATCAAATAATTGTCAACTTACAGAGTTTCTAGGTAATGGGTAATATCAACAATTCCTTAGGAAATTTGTAAAAGCCTAAAGGAATAAGAAAGCTGAATTTTGAGGAAACAATGTCACATAGAAACTTCTGGGTTGAAATGTACCTGTCAAGAATGACTTAGCTCCTACTTTCCACTACAATGTCCACTCCAGAGGCATGCTCACACTACCTCTCCCCACAACCCCCACCCCAACCCCATCACACACAAAGACCTTTAAATACCTTGAAAACCAAACTTCAGCTTACATGCTTCCAGCTTCTGGGAATATTTCCTATTTTCCAAGACAAATGATTTTGCCACATGAACTTAACCAACCTTCATTGCTCTCTCACTATCTGCCTTCTGATTGGAGTCCTTGTTCTCCTGTGTGCTGTTCCTCTCCCCTCTTGTTTCAGCCTTCAAGTACCTCATTAGTACCTTTTTTGACACATTAACTTGGATGCTGAAATCTCTAAAAAAGCAACAGGACAATAAGTGAGCATTTGGGTAAGGAGGTGGCAAAAAAGTTGTGGTTTTTTTTTATCATTGACGGTCTAATCTTGATATATAATAATATGATGGAGGCAAAACCAAGAATAGCCCTAATACTCTATGGCTCACAATCAGAGAATCAAGTAGCAGGAACAGGAAGTGATTGCTGGTTTCACTAAAATCCAGAAGAGCCATCATAAAGGAATATCTCCAAGCCCTGGATATTGAGTTACATGCTCTTATCAATATGTCTTCAAACTGTAATGAGCTGTACTGAAGCTAAGCCACAATTCCTGTGTATTGGCAAACGCTGGGCCAAGCTAGATCTTTCCTTATTCATGAGCAGTAAACTGAAAAACAAGTACAGAGTCTATTCAATCTCCTGCTATTTTTGGTAACTATGAAATTGTAGTGGTGGTAGAATATGACATTTTCAAAATTACAAAGGGCTTTTTTCCCTTCCCTGTAAAACCGGTAACTTGACTGGTAACTTGCTCTATGTTGCAGCCAGTAAACGCAGGCTTCCCTCCCTTGGCCGTGGTTGTGCTCAGTGACTTTTATTTTCAGCTGGAGTGTTGCTTAACATGTAAATCTGTTTCAGATAAAAGGAATGTTACATAACTCTTACAACTCAGAGGAATAGAAATCTCTTTACATGATTAATTCCTGGAGTTAAAAAAGTTTACGAAAAATTAGTGTCCATCTTAACAGATGTAAAGATGTAGCATCTATAAAACAGGAACAGAAAGCTATGAGAAGGGAACAAGTTGCCAAGAAAAGATAATCATATGGATTCAAAATTGATAGTTAAAGTGAAAATGGAGCTGAATGGGATGAGAAAAGGTTATGTAGCAATTAAAAATACAAAACAGATTAAAATCAATATTGGAAATAGAGCAGAACCTCAATATGAAATCAATAATGGGAATAGTAATATGAAGGCAAATTTAATAATAATTCAGAGGCAAAAGTTAAAGAGTTTAAGTATTATGAAAAAGAGTGTTTATAGAGGACACAATGAAGAAACTTTAAAATGTACATATCTCATGAAGAATAATTAGTTGGAACAGAAGTAATATTAAAAGATAGCACTGAAAAAAACTTTTAAGCATACAAATTAAAAGGCTCACTATGTTTGAGGAAAAGTAGAGGAAATTCAAAATCATGAAATATGTTTCATTATAAATAAATATGTAAGCATTCAGATATAAATATAAAGATATAAAAGACTATGAATCAGCAAAATATAATGCCAGAAAATAAAAGAGCAATATATACAGAGTACTGAGAGAAGAACTTTTAATCAGGGATTTTAAATGTAAGTTAGGTTGGTGGTCAAATAATAAAGATGCATAACCATATTCTCAGGTATATAAAGTCTTGGAAAATGTCCCCTTTTGCATCAGATAATGGTTGTTGCTTAATAAATCACCCTAAAATGTAGTGCCTTTCAGCCTCAAACATGTATTATTAATTTTACAGCTCAGCCCGGCAGTCCTGCAGAACTGGGCTTGTCTCCCCTGATCTTTGTTGGGCTTGTTCATGCCTCTGCAGTCAGCTAACGGGTTGGCTGAGGGCTAGAATGGTCTCCCTCTCAGGTCTGATGGGTGGCTGGCTATCAGGTGCGATAACAGTGGAGCGGCAGCCACATGTATTTCATTATTCAGCAGGCTACTTCCGGCTTATTGAACTGGTGGTTTCAGGTTTCCAAGAGTGGAAACACACAAGACTTTTTGAGGCTTCGGCTCCGACTGACACATCATTTACACCATATTGATCTGATCAGAGCAAGTCCCAAGGCAACAAGAGTCAGGGAATAGACTACCGCTTAATGGGTGGACCCACAAAAGCACATTGCAGAAGACATGGATACAGGGAGGGGGTTGAAAACTTAAGGACGTTTTCTTGAGGATGTTTTTGCAATCAATTCAACGTATTGTTAAAAAAATTACTTGAAGACGTGCTGGCTCACATTTAAGAAATCAGCAATGGGGGAACTGGTGTGAAAAACTGCAGTGAGCACTGAAATCAGTTAAACACAACATAAGTATAAGCGAATGCCAGAAATATGGTTACAAAGCTGAATAAAGTATAAAATCATTCTTAAAGGAGAAAGTATATACTGTTAAAGACTCAAGATCTGTATTAATCCTTTAAAAATACTTATTGTAGAGAGTATTACAGATGTCTCCCTTTTTTCCTCCTTGTCCCCCTCCACCCGGTTTCAGCCCCATCCCCGGCCTTCACCACCCTATTGTCTATGTCCATAAGTAATACATATTTTCGTGTAAGTTCTTTGGTTAATCTCTTCCTCTTCCCCTCCTCCGCTTCCCTCTGAGATCCGTCAGCCTGTCCCATGTCTCCATGCCTCTGGTTCTATTTTATTCATCAGTTTATTTTGTTCATTAGATTCCTTGTTTGTTTATTTTGATTTTTAGATTCAATTGTTGATAGATATGTATTTGTTGCTATTTATTCATATTTCTTCTTCTTCTTCTTCTTCTTCTTCTTCTTCTCCTTCTTCTTCTTCTTCTTCTTCTTCTTCTTCTTCTTCTTCTTCTTCTTCTTCTTCTTCTTCTTCTTCTTCTCCTTCTTCTTCTCTTCCTTTTTCTTGTTTTTGTTCTTCTCCTTCTCCTCTTCCTCTTCTTAAAGAATGCCCTTCAACGTTTCATGTAATATTGGGTTGGTGGTGATGAACTCCTTTAGCTTTTTGATTGTTTTGGAAACATAACTTACATGGATCACTATGGATAGTTAGCAGAAGAGAAATAAGACTCATTCAAGACGACAGAGCATACAGGCTAACGGGACACAAGTTAATGTTAGATCCTCATCTTCTGCCGTGGCCCTATAGCTTCAACCATTTCAGACACCTTTCCAGAGCATTTATGTCTTTATGTGCTTCCAGAAAACTCTCCTTCCTCTAACCTTTCACCTTTGTACCAGTGAAAAGTGACAGCAGCCACAAAAACCAGGCAGCAGAAATAAAAGGTGCCAAAGCTCCCCCCCAGGACGCACTGGCACTCCAGAGTGCGGCAAGGGGAGAACGCAGAGCTGGTGCCCCGGGGGAAAGAAAAATAAAGGAGAAGGAGGGAAAAAAGCCCAGGCCAGGGCTTGGAAATAATGTGATAGACAAACTAGTCACAGCAGAAACTGAGGTCTAGAAGGGTCGGTATCAGAGATTAAAACTTGTTTCTTCATTGCTCATTGATACGTTCACCAGTGTCATCTCAAGAACCCCTGGTTTAAATCTCTGCTCTGCATTTGCTAATGATAAACTGGTAAGTTTAACTCTGAGCTTCAGTTTTCTTTTTTTAAAATAATATTTTTATTATTTTTCAATTAGAGTTGAGGTACAGTCTAGTTTCAGGTGCACAACCCAGTAATTGGACATTTATATAACTTACTAAGTGATCATCCCTATAAATGTAGTACCATCTGACACCATACAAAGTTATGATAATATTATTGACCATATTCCCTGTGCTGTACTTTACATCCCCGTGACTATTCCGTACCTGCTAATCTGTACTTATTTTTAAAAAATTCTTATTGTTGAAAGTGTTACATTTGTTCCCTTTATCCCCCATTGTCCTCTCCCAGCTAGTGTTCTTACCTATAAGGTGAGAATGATAGTACTTGCTCCATAGAGTTGTTGTGAGGATTAAATGAATATATTACTGAATCAATATTCTATATTATTAAATTAATGTATATTGAATGAATATATGTACATGTGTATCATTTAATATGTACATATATTCATTTAATATATTATATTATGATATATATTCCTAATAATATGCCTGGAAAATAGTGAGTTCTGTATAAATATTAGTTAATAATGTGCATTATTATTATTATTATTAATTACTATTTTAAGCTCCCCTGGGGCAGGCATGGGAGCTATGGAGATCGAGTTCCTGAGGGTCCCACAATCCAGTGGGAACACGGAGACTTTCAGGTCCATGTAAAGAATGCTACCGCGTGAGCACCCTGTGTGAGCCCAGTGCCTCCTTGTTCTGGAGGTGGCGTTGAACTGCGTCCCGTGGTGTGTACACGCACTGGTCAGAGAGCACAGCCAAGAGTTCATTGCTGCAAGGAGCCACCGAGAATGAACTTGGACAGATTTTCCCACGGCCCTTAAAGGCAAGGGAGGAGTTCCTGCTTGATGTGGCAGGTGGTGAAGAGTCCCAAGCAGGGGACTAGCAGGACGAAAATTATTTTGTAGGATGTTGTGTCTGACAATAGTGTGCAATATGTGTCGGGTGAAGAAAAATGAGGGTAAGGGGACTGGGCAGGGCATTTCCTAGCAACCCCAGAGGCGAGCGCTAACGAGAAAGGAGGCAGAGGCTTCTTGCTCTGCAGGAGAAGCAACCGCTGGGTCAGTAATAGAGCCATTTGATTTGGAGAAGAGAGACTAATCTAAAATAGCTGCAAAACCGCTAGGAAACCAGAAGAAGGGGGGATTTTATTCCGTGAACTGGTGGTAGTTGGGAAGGGAAGTTGAGGAAAGGGTAGAGACTGACCATATAGATTGAAAGGGGGGAGATGTGGTTTTTGAAAATGAAGAGAAGTTTCTGTTACTCAGGAGAAGGAAGGCTGGGAAGGCCGAAGTCATAGACTGAGTCTTGAAGACCGTCCCCTGCTGTGGTGGGACCCTATATAGGGACGTTATTGAAAGAGAAATCCCCTCAAAACGTAAACTTAGATATAAATAAGAAAGAACATGCACTCTCTCTACCAGATGATGGCCACCTGAGTCTGCTCAGCTGAAGTTTATCCCGCTGAGCTGCTCACACGTCCCAGGTGAGACTCGGGGGTGGATTTATAAGGGGCCCGGGCTTTTGAAGAAGGGCAGGCGGCCAAGAGGCCAACAGTTCCCAGCACAAGCCAGAGGTTACCGCTGGGATGAAACCGCCTTCTAGCCAAGTGACCGCTGGGCGCCCTCACCCCCGCATTTGTAAGTTTCACCGCCTTTGCCAGCGTCTCTCCCCCATCCCCCTCCACCTTGTGAATTGGGCGGAATGCGCTCAGGGTTCCTTCCAGCCTTAACACACCTGGAGTCCGTGAGTGTGACATGAGAGGATGAAAATGCAATAGAAATACCCGGTGGATAAATGGAAAGATCCTAACCATTCCCGAAGGCGCTGCATTTTGTGGGGAAATTAGCCAGATCTGTGATTCTGTGAGTCTCGGGAGCTGTGGGGCTGTGGAGGTTGTGGAACCAACTCAATGACTGGACTCCATATCCTCTGGGTGTTGCAGTGACCAGCTCTGCGCGGTGTGTGAGAGACACAGGAACGCACACAGCCCAGGGAAGATCCGTGTGCATCTGCGATTGCTCCTCTCAGTATCAGGGTATGTGACCTCGGGCCTTGGGTGAAAGTCCTCAGGCAGCAGTGAGAGATTTTTTCGAGGTATTTCCATGTGATTTTTAAAAACCATTTATAGTACAGCCTGTGCTATTTTTGCTTCTATCAGATGAAAACTATTACCTACGTGAAAGGTACTCTCAACTTGCTTATTCCCTCCCCACATGCCAGCTGTAACAGCAGGTCCCGGGAAGTCACGTGGGGAAGGAGTCTTTCAGGAATGACTCCCATACATCAGGGTTGCCTGTCTGTTTGTTTGCGTTTAAATTCTGGGACAGTTTTCTTCTCTTCACCACAAACTGCCTCGTTTTTTATTTGTGGCCCAGGTATTTGGGCGATATGCCAAGTGAATTATGTTGTCATATCCTGGAAAAAAATTTATTTTTAAATAAGGTCATTAAGGTCATTATGACGTTTCCTTGAATGTACAAATCATGGAGTTTCTTGGCAACACATATCTATAACGCACACTTGGAAGGAGGCTATGAACTAGAAATGATAAGCAATAAGCAGTGCATGTGATCATTGTTAACAGGATTTGGGTTGATTACCAACAACTGCTTACCAACAACTGCTCAGCTCAGCCTGGATCCAGTATCACTGTCTGCTTAGTTCAGTGGTTCTCAACCTTGGCTGCACATTAGAATCACCTGGGAATCTTTTTAAAATCCTGATTTCTGGGCCTCATCCTCCAGAAATTCTTTCTTTGTTATGGGGTGGGGCCACAACATTAGTAACAAAGAAACAGAATTTCCGGAGGATGAAGCCCAGAAATCAGGATTTTAAAAAGATTCCCAGGTGATTCTAATGTGCAGCCAAGGTTGAGGACCACTGGCTTAGTTGTTGTCTTGGGCTATTAGGGCTTCTGATAGAAACACAACCACGCATGGCAGCTAACCACACTGAATATCTAGAAAAACCCAGGGGAAAATGGAACTGACTACTTTGATCACACAGGAAAAGCTAAATCTCACTGGGAAATACATTTAATCAATTTCTCATTTATTCCTACAAATTAACATATGAATCAACAAAGACATTGAAATGGACACGGTTTGTTTTCCTAGGGTGGGGATGATGGTATACATCCAGTTCTTTGCATTTGTCATTATAGTAAAATGCATTCTTCTGTTATTATTAACTTTTGATAAATACCCTTTGGTATAACATGTTTATTCATTAGAAGTACAATGATGCTACTGTTTTTTGTTGGAAATTTAAATGATTTTCATTGTTTGATTATTACAAATGGTGATGTTATCAATGTAGTCCATAAAGCCTTTCCACTATTCCTGTAATAGATTTCTAGGAGTGGAATTGTTATGTCAAATTAAGTTAGTATTTACTTTAGCATCTTGTGTCTTTTCAGATTGTTTTTTGAAATGGTTATATTGTAGCACCTGAAAGTGCTCAGATCAGCACACCTCATAGCACTAGTAAAGCATGAAGCTTCATTGGAAATGTCCACACACGCATAAATGTGGTGAGAGTGTGTCTGTCTGTCTGTTATTTATTTAGGGGAGCGTGACTTGCTTCTGTCTTCTTTTTTAGCTCTTCTTTACCACGTAGACATCTCATGCTCTCTCATTAAGAATGATGGGGCTGTTTGGTGGTGTCATAACAAGTTTTTTCATTTGAAAGTGAGGATGGCACACAACGATCACTACCTAGTAGAAAACCATTTGCAGGCAGCATGAGCCATGTGACAGACGATGGCCTGGGTGCCCTGCTCTGCTGAGGTTTAGGCCCGTGTGCACTGTTCCCTCTTATGGGCTCATTCTTCCCCTTCCGTGGTGACCTGGAGACTTAAGGGGAGACCTTGCTGGAGACTAAGTCTCCATGGCATGCTGGGCTGCACCTATCCATTTGGACATTTCCACACAATCCCGACAGGGAAAATATTGGCTCAAGTGAGACACCAATGCTGGAATGACAGCTGGCTTCAGGGGAAGCTGAAGAGGCCCAGACACCCTGCCAGACGCCAGGTTTTCTGTCTGTATCTGTGACAGATACAGGGATCCTTCGTACATCCCTGCTCTCTAACACCTCCCCTTGTGGCAGGTGGTGGCCGCATCCCACCTTAATCTCTGTCCATCCAGCTGGAGAGTTTTCTCCTCTGAAAGCTCAAATCAAAGTTTGGGAATTGCATCTTATTAGTTCCTATTTGCTTTCCTTAGATAAGGTACCCAACCCAGAACCTATCCCTAAATGGCCAGGAGCAAAATTAGCCGATTGGCTTGGCTTTAGGTCACATGTCCTCCCCTGGGACTGACTCTGAGGTGGAATAGATGCCAGACAAAGGTCAGGGCTGTTACAGAGTGGCATGCCTGGCAACCACATCTAACTCCCATAGATCCGCATTTGAAACATCACTTTCCCCCGAGAAACCATAAGCCCCATGACCCCAGGAGCAATGCCTGCCTTGTTCCTCAATGCCACCCGTAAGCGTTAAGCGTTGTTGAATGAATGAGTAGAACGAATTCTTCAATGTCTCTCAATTTCATCTCCTGCTGTGTTGGTGACTATAACACTGTGACGGTGGTAGAGTCAGTGACATTTTCAAATCATCTTTATAAATGATTAAAATGTATAAAGGTCTCAGCGTCTCACAGAGGACTTTTATTTTCCATGTAAAAACTGGTAACTCGACTGGCAACTTGGTCTATGTTCGGACTGTAAATGCAGGCTTCCCTCCCTGGGCAGTGTTTGTCCGCGGAGCCCATCCTCAGTGACTTTTACCGCCTGGGCTCTAGGCAGGAACAACATTGAATCACGGTCCATCAGCACTTGACGGCCTCTTTCCGCCTTCTCGCTGCTGAGACGCTGTTCAGAGCTGGGAGTGAGCCTCCTAACATGCAATGTTCCTAGACAAAGCCAATGTTAAATTTCCTAGAGCCTAGGTCAGTGGTTCTCAACCTTCCTAATGCTGCAACCCTTTAATACAGTTCCTCATGTTGTGGTGACCCCCAATTTCATTGTTACAAATTGAACATAATTAAAGCATAGTGATTAATCACAAAAACAATATGTGATTATATATGTGTTTTCCGATGGTCTTAGGCGACCCCTGTGAAAGGGTCATTCGACCCTCAAAGGGGTCATGACCCACAGGTTGAGAACTGCTGGCCTAGGTTGTAAATATGGGACGTAATTCCACAACCAATGAAAAGAAGAAACCTTTCTAATACAAAAGGAAATATGCAGCATCACTGTCAAAGGTGAGTGTGGTATTAGAAGTTATCATGACACCATCAAAAGGGGCCACAAGCACCAATGATAGGAATGAAAGGGGCCAAGAATTTAGGCAAATTGTGTACGGTTTTCTCTAGGATGTGGAGCCTGATATAATCCCACTGATTTCTTTATCTGTGTAGGCCATGTTATCGATCCCTTTGATGTTTTCCTGCAGACATATAGTGTGGGAGGGGCCTGTGCTCCTTTGCATGAGCCAGGTCCCCAGTTAAAACTCCTGCTCCTGCCCTGACCGGTTTGGCTCAGTGGATAGAGCGTCGGCCTGTGAACTGAAAGGTCCCAGGTTCGATTCCGGTCAAGGGCAAGTACCTTGGTTGCAGGCACATCCCCAGTAGGAGGTGTCCAGGAGGCAGCTGATCGATGTTTCTCTCTCATAATGTTTCTGACTCTCTATCCCTCTCTTCTCTGTAAAAAAATCAATAAAATATATTAAAAAAAATAAAACTCCTGCTCCTGCTGCATGTGGGCATCCTTTCTCAGGGGTTGTCCAGCTCTGCACCCTCACCCATCTGTGGCCTGGCCAATATAGCTGGCATATGAATATAAGGGACTACCTTTCTCTATTCCAGGCATTAAATTGTGATAAAATGGTGGACACATTTTCAGAAACCTGCAGGGGGAGAGATTTCTCTTGCACTTAAGGGGAGTGTGGTCTGTGCAATGCAGAGAACAACAGGCAGGGGTGCACTGCTTGTGTGTAGTGTGTGGGAGTCAGGACCACAGCCATAGGGAACCGTGGCTGCACCCACTGTTTCCTCTCTGAGACAGCTGGGTCTGAAGGGGTCACCCCGGCTGGGACAGTGCTTTCTTCTGCTGGAACCAGAGTGGGCCGCCCTGCTTCGTGTCACTACCCAGCAACACAGCTACTCTAGCACAACTGTGTGTGTGTGTGTGAGAGAGAGTGTGTGTGTTCTCTCCCTGATGATGGATATTGAATCTCCCCCTACAGTATCACTTTGGTGCAGCTGAGAGCTCAGAGTTGCAGTGAAGCTGTTTGTCCTCATTAACTCTGTTGGATTAGTGCTTTGTTTTCATTAGTAAAACACTAACAGCTCAGTTATAACACGTTTGTGGTAGAAAACCTGAAAATTACAGGTAAGAAGAAAGAATAAAATAAAAATTACCTTCTATTCACTACTCAGAGGTAATCGCTGCCTGCATTTTGGTGCAGATCTGTTCTCTCTCTCTTTTCTTCCTCTCTCTCTCTCTCTCTCTCTCTCTCTCTCTCTCTCTCTCTCTCCTTCCCAAGGGTAGGATGATAAATGGACATCCTTTTTTTTTTAAAGCTGACTTTTACACTTATGCACATATACTTGCATATAACCAGACTGTATTTTGTGAAAATGTTTTTAAGTCTTTAAATATTCTTTCCTACTATTATTTTTAGTGATTGTAAAATATTCCACAATTTATTTAACCTTCATTGCTAAACATCATTATTATTTCAGTTATTTTGCTGTTCCAAGCATCCCTCTGATATGAAATATATAAGTCTCTGTGTGCCTGCACTAATTCATATTTAAGGTCATTTCACAAACTTTAGAATTTAAAGGCCTGTTGTGTCTTTAGTGATATCAGGTGGTTTGTGGACTTCACCTTGAGAATAAGTTCCTTTGAATGTTCTGAAAGGGGGCATCACCAGGTCAAAGGGGACCCAGCAAGATAAGGCTTTCCCTTTGCTCCCTGAGGGGCTCCGACCTATGATTCCAGGATCCTGTGCCCAGTACCTCTTTCGGGTGACATGCTGCAGCACAAGCTCTCTACACTAGGTGGCGATGTTTCACCACGTAAAAGCCTGCTCTGCCAAGTGCACAGGATCGGCTTCCCAATAGTACTAGTATATGGAGCTACTAAAACAGAAGAGAGACAACAATGGGGAAGCGGCCATAGAACTTTTGTCTATAATGTATAATTTATTCAAGGCCAAGACTCCACATGAGCTCTTTGTGACACCTCTCTGAGGAAAGGGGTAAATATTGACAAGGGTGCAGTGAGGTTGAAAATCCTGCTGCTTGGAAAGGTGAAAATACACTCTCATCCTCTAAGTTGTTGTTTTAACCCTTATCTAACACATTTACTCTCTCTTTCTCGGGGCAACTTGGCAGTGGGCCAGCTCATATTCCTTCCTTATGCCAAACAACGACTCTCCAGTGGACCCATCCTCTCTCTCTTCCCGATGTGCAGCCATGAGAATCTTCACATCTCTGAGGACAGGATTGGTGGTGGACCTAACAAATCACTCACCTGCCTCTCTCTGTGGCCAGCCTCTTTCCTGCATAAACTGAGCAGAATTTGAATTTGCACACGAAAGTTTCTGGAAGGATGGCCACCCTCTGAGAGAACCTGAGGCTTCTATACAGCCCCTGAAGAAGTGCTTTGGGTGAGAGAGATGGTAATAATCCTCTCATTCTTTGGGGACAATCACTCTGAGAAAACTGTACCCGTTCCTGCTCGCCAGGTAAACTCCTGTGCCTCTTTCAAGACTCCACTCAACTCAAATATCTGATCCTCTGCACAGCTTCACTTGGTCCCTCTAGGTCCAGAGACACTAGCTACCTCACTTGTGCTCCCCAACACATCAATTTATTCTTCTTCAAAAATACTGAGTGCTACCTACGTTTGGGGTCCACAACAAACAAGACATGCGGTTTCTGCTTTTCAGAGCTCAGAAGCACATGAAGTGCCATTTAAGTATTAACAATATGTTCAAAAGTATCATAAAGGACAAATGCATTTCTTATAAGAATTACACATATAGTCTTACAGAATTTAAAACAATTGAGTTTGGGAAGGAGCATGGGTGGGGGGACAGGCATGGAGGAAGGCAGTGCACAGGACACAGATGGGAGGAACATAGATGGGAGGAACATAATACGCACAAGGAACTTAGAGTGGGTCTGGCGTGGCTGGTGCCTGGTGGAGATTGGCATGAGACGAGGCTGGAGAAGATCTCCCATAGACTATAGGCCATACCATGGAGTTTGAATTTTTCTAAGAGCATTTGAAAGACTATGTGAAGGCTTAAAATAAAAAAAAATCATAAGCAAATAATGGGATGAAATTTGATTTAGAGAAGGTCACTGGCAGATATGTCAAGCATGACTCAGTTTATGGATCCTGGAGACTAGCTGGGAAGCTGTGCAATCTTCTAGACAAAAGTTTTGGTGGGGGGATGATGGGGATGGATTTGAGAGATATGAAAGAGGTGGAAGAGTCAGGAGTTAATAATTATTTTGGGAGTGAGGGAGAAGGAATAATTAAGGATGGCATCCAGGTGCCCGGCCTGAGCAAGTAGTTGAGTGTATTAAGACATGGATAACTAGAAGAGAAGCAGATGTGAGTGCCAGGTTATGAGATCAGCTTTAGACAAGTAGCACCTGTAATATCTGGGATATAGCCAAGTAGTTTTACCAAATTAATGTATAGATCTAAGTCCAGAAGAGATCCGGGTAGGACAGTGATCCTTGAAGTATGATCTCTAGAGCAACAGCAGCAGCAGCAGCAACATCAGGGAACTTAGAAATGCAAATTTTTGGACTCCATTCTAGACCTAGTGAATCAGAAATTCTGGGAGTGGGGCCCAGAAATCTATGTTTTAACAAACTCCCTAGGTGATTCTGATTCATGCTAAAGTTTGAGAACTACTAGAATATATCTCCAACATTTAGAAGTTTTGTATAGGAGAATGAGTAAGCAAAGGATTCCAAGGAATGATTAGAGTTGTAGCAGGAAAACTGGGAAGTTTATAGTCACAGATGCCAAACAAAGGAGATGCCCACTGGGTAGATGCTTCTCAAAAGTCAACTAAAGTGAGGACTGAATTGAATCTGTTGGCTTAACAATAATGTTATTGGTGATGGTAACTAGAGCAATTATGAGGGAATGGTGGTGAATTAAAGTATCCTGATGAGTGTGAATTAAAGAATGAGTGGAAGATATGGGGGGTGGGGGGCATATTGTTCTTTGCTAAGCTTGCCTTAGAACAGGAAATGAAAATAGTAGTAGATAAGGGATGTGCGGTTGAATGTCTAACAAATTGTATGTATATTTAGCATACATATAGAAATGTATACATACCACAAGTGTATGGCTCAACTCTAACAAGTTGCTGACCAAGCTTAATTGTTTGTTAATCATTTTTAATATTAGGAACTTTTTATTGAGATATAATCTCTATATATAAAACTTTAATATGCAAATAGACAGAATGGCGGAACAACCGAACAACTGGTTGCTATGACGTGTGCTGACTGTGTGCTGACCACCAGGGGGTGCGCACAGAACATGGCATCAGCTGCAGTGGGATGGTAGAGCAGGTGAGTGGGGGCGCCAGACCAAGGCAGGGCACCGGTCGCTGTCATTGGGGTGAGCCTCTGATGGTTACTGAAAATTCTTTGCTCCCACGTGTCGTGGTCCTGCCTGGCACTTGCACCTGCTGCCGGAGCCGGAGCCGCCGCTTGCACCCGCTGCTGGCACCTGGTGCTGGCCCTGATCACTCGGTGCAATAGCATGAGAATAAAACATGAGAACAAAACATCGAGCCCACAACCCAGGCATGTGCTCTTGACCGGGAATTGAACCAGCAACCTTCTGGTATACAGGATGACACTCTACAACTGCACCACACCGTCCAGGGCTCAATTGTTTTTGATGATTAAATGTAGAACAATGGGGAATGATATCCTTTCCCTGGAGTACAGGTGCACTTTGCACACAGCTACACCAGCCCAAGCCTGCTTTCCACAGGAGGGTGTTCACCTGAACCCTTTCCCTCAGATATCTGTTTCCTTCAGGCAGCTCGTGAAACTCAGGCAGCCCGTGAAACTCAGGCAGCCCGTGGTAGTTCAATTCCAGGGATGGATGCTAATTCATTTAAATTAATCTTGGTAATATCATTCTCCTTGCCAATAATTGGTTCAGTACATAGATCTTAGCCAATCAGAGCAATGTTTACTGATAAAAGGGTGGTCAAGCAAATCAAGTTGATCCAATCAGACTGAAGGAAAGGCTTTCCTTCCATGGTTCAAATGAAGGAGGTTCACTCCTTTACACTCGATGGAACAGAAAGCATGGTCCTGTTGCTGCTCATGATCTTTCAACAGTGAAGGAAGCCAGCCCGAAACAAAACCCACCCAGCAAGGCAAGAGAGGGCAAAGCAAGAGAATTGCAATGAAATGGTGCCAGAGCCCTGCTGTACTTCACTCAGAGTTCTGTGACCTCTGAATTTTCCAGTGTATGAGGTGAGTGTGATGGTTATTTTGGTCAGTTTGGTTTAGACTTTTCTGTAGTTTAGAGCTGAAAATATCCGGACACAGGTAATATCATTGCTCTCTCAAGTACTAGAAGAGGAAACAAAGGCTTATAAAGGTGAAGTCACTTACTCCAGGTCATGCAGCTAGCCATCAGCTTGATTTCTGAGTTCCTGTCCCATATGGCCCTAGCTCAGCCGTGGGCAAACTACGGCCCGTTTGAAATGAATAAAACTAAAAAAAAACCCAAAAAAACCGTACCCTTTTATGTAATGATGTTTACTTTGAATTTATATTAGTTCACACAAACACTCCATCCATGCTTTTGTTCCGGCCCTCCGGTCCAGTTTAAGAACCCATTGTGGCCCTCGAGTCAAAAAGTTTGCCCACCCCTGCCCTAGCTGGTCTGAATTTATCAGGGACACAGCAGGAAACAGATCGCATAGTCAATGACTTAATTAGGCAGAATTTAATAAGGGGGCCCTTCACAAAGGTGTGAGCAGGGCTACAGGAACCGCCCCCTCCCCCACACACACCCGCCAAAAGGTAAATGGGTAAATGAAGCTCCCAGGGCTAGCAATAAACAAGAGTCATTTATACTCCTCTATCCAAAGGGGCAAGGTGAGGAGGTGGAGGACAATGGGGGGGGGACTGGAGAGAGCCGTAGCTATGAGCATAGGAGAAGGTCACCCTCCAGAGCTAAGCTCTTCAGTAGAGAATTGCAGCCATGAGGCAAGGCTGTGAGGGAGCTCTTTGGGAAAAGATCAGGGGAGTCATTCCTTGCATACTTGTCATGGTGTTGTTGGGTTGTCCCTTCTGGAGACATGGGTTCTCCTTCAATCAGTGGATTCTGATTCTGAAACCTGGCTCAGGTCTAGAAACAAATGAAGGAATCGTGACTTTGTATTGTGGTAACTGCCTTCAAACTCCTGATTAATCATCTCAGATTTCTTCTAATTTTATAGGTTGAAAAACACCTTTGTTGACTGCCCATCTAGTTCACCCTTAGGGAAGCTCTTTTCTTGTGTGTGTTTTTTTTTTCTTTTGAAATAATTTTTTTTTATTTTTCAATTGAAGCTCTTTTGTATTAACCATCTTCATAACCCCCAGCTGGCCAGGCTCCTTTTGCTGCCACTTTGACCTTGCCACTTATTACAATAATTTTATTCACCTGGCTTTTTTGGCTAAGTGCTGACCTACGGCCTTGATTGTTTTGGAGATTTAGCATGCTCTTTGCTATCAGAGGTGAGCCCATTTCTGTATCTGCTATCATGTGCCCTGGCCTACGTAGGGGAGCCACCACCAAACTTCTTAATGATGTTCTTGTCCCACTCACCAGACATTCCTTATTGCTTTCATAAATGGTATATCCTTTATATCTCCTGTGAAACAAAGTGATCTGGTGGGTTTTCTGGCTTCGAAAAGCTCATCTGCATGGCAGAACCACTTCTCTATTTTCCATTCCTTTATGTTATCTGGAACAGTGATTGTGGTATTTCTCTCGCTCAGTGTGGGCCATCACCTTCCTCATGCCTTTAAGGGGCAATCCTAGCCATGTGTTTGCACCATTTTCAAGGGTCCTTGTCAGAGGCTATTCCCACAACAATAAATTTTTATTTAAATTTATGTTTTATGCACCTTGGCCCACTCAAAGTAGAGTCCTGTTTGTACTTTTCTGGCTACTACAGCACCATGAAGTTTCTAGGGAGTGTTGTCCCTTTCCTTCAGCATGTCTCCAACTGAGTTATGTTGTGATTTAACCATAGTTATTGGTGAAGTGGCCAGGTGGGAGAGTAGGGTGGGGCAGGACATGAGTGGGCACATGTTCTTTTGCATGAAGGGGATCTCTGCATGGTTTTCAAGAAAAAGAAGGGGGCCAACCCTATCCTGGGAGGATTGGGCCACTTCTACAGGCTTAGAGAGTTTGCAAAAGTCTGCTTTTGAGTGCATCAACCTAGATGTCTCCATCCCATGTGTCAGCATCCTGTTCTTTCATTAGGGCCCCGACTGTGGCACGGCTATTCTGTTTGGTTGGGAGTGTCATATATGAAACTTGACTGTTCCAGATGGGTCCACAGCTTTCTCTGCCCTCCTGTTGTGGAGATAAGAACCACTTTATTCACTACCAAGAAGCACCCTGTCTTTTATATTTAGGTTTTAATTGCCAGTTTATCCATCTCAGCTTTTTTTTTTTAAATCCAGAACATCAATGAATGGCAACAGCCAACTATTTCCACTGTTCTTATGCTATTTTTCCCAATATACCTCTACATCCAGCTAATTTATTCCTGAGTTTTTGTTCACTACCTGTAAACGTTTCAACAATTGCACTGTTACTATGTGCCAGGGGCTATTGGTGCTGCTGCTGTCATCAGAGATGGGTCCTCAATGCCAGCTGGTGGGCCAGTGATCCAGTTTGAAATTCTCAGCTTGGCAATTGTTTCCTCACTCCTGATGCAAAGTGTTGCCAGTTGGGTTCCCTGGGAATCCAACTGGAAAATAGAGAAAGATATATAGGAGCCTGAATAGAGAATGTTCTTGGCGATACTCTTGGGGTTAATTCTTAAGGAAGAAAAGAAAGCAGAAAGGGATGGAGTCAATACAGGCCTCAGCTGGCCCCACGGGGGCTCTGAAGCCCACATGTCCTTTGTCTGAAGTTGTCATGTTAAGCAGCCTTGGCTATGAGCTGCTCCAGAGGGAAGTGTGATTTTAGGTGAAGCCGTTTCCTTCAGCCACGTCAACTCTCCAAAGAGGGTTGACAGTTGCACTCGCAGCAGTGGAGGAAATAAATCCATCACTATCTCGTTTTATTGAGATGTAATATAATGTTGTGTAAGTTTTCAGTGTGCAATGTATTGATTTGATACTTACAAGTTGCAAAATGATTACCACCAAAGCATTAGCTAGCACCTCCACCATGTTACACACCATGCCTTTCCTTTTTTTTGGATGGTGAGAGCATTGAAGATCTACTTTCTTATCAGCTTTCAAGTATGTAATACAGTTTGACTAACTAGAATCCCCATGATGTACATTAGGTTCCCAGAACTTATTCGTCTTATAACTGGCAGTGTGTTGACCAGTCTTCCACTCCTGAAAGAGGATCTGGGTGGCCTGTAACAGCATGCTCCACTTCTGACTATGTCTAACTCTCAGGGCAAACAAGCTTAAGGTGGGATGAAAAAGAATGACCTTGGATTTTGAGTAACATGAGGGCCATGATATTTGTCTGTTTCTTGCATTGCTCTCTTCCTGGCACCGGGAACACTGTCTGGCCTGTAGTATGGGCTTCAGCAGTATTTGTTGCACATATGTTTGTCACCCTTAGATTCATAGATTCTGACAATGTATGCAGCATGCCTTCCCACCCCTGTAGTCAGAACTCCCCCTTCTAAACAAGATATGGCTCCATTGCCATAGTCTGGTCATCAGTTTCAATTTCTTATATGTTGATGACAGTGAATTGGTATTTACCAACTGATGTTAATATTGGGGGATCCCCCTGCTTTCTAAGACATTATTCAGATGGCAGACTCATTTTTTTTCCTTAAAAATTATGGGGCAACTTAAAGTTCATTTGTGTTCATGGGGCTAAGTTTTGCTTTGTTTCTTAGAGT
The DNA here is from genome assembly GCF_000147115.1 of Myotis lucifugus. Taxonomy (NCBI): domain Eukaryota; kingdom Metazoa; phylum Chordata; class Mammalia; order Chiroptera; family Vespertilionidae; genus Myotis; species Myotis lucifugus. Next base: position 1,021,607 of record NW_005871214.1, on the reverse strand, counting down.
TAGTAATGCACCCACAATAGAAAACCCTGACGTTTGTTTTGGAGTTAAAAAATCTGACCTCTTCAGAAATCTTTTGGGTAAGACAGCCAAATAATAACACTCATTTAATGTAAAGAAAGGACAAATACACAAACTGACATAGAATATCTTTCCCTGCTAGATATTGCCAAACTAATAGGAAATGTAGTAAAATGTGAGAATCTTTTAGGAAGCTACATTTAAAAAAATCCATTCACAAATATCTATAATTTAATTAAAATCACACCCATCTATCCCCTGTTTTTTCTCTTTACACTATGAATAGCTGCTGCAGATAGAAATATACATATATGTAAATATGAATTATATTAAATGTATCATTTATAGTCGATGAATTTATTTTATGACAGTTTGCATTGATTTGTAGATTTAAGTTATTCTGAAATATCATCAAATAATTCTATATTACTCATCTTAACTCACACTCTTGTCCTGTAGAGTTACCTTAATGGACACCAAAATTCTTAACTATCACAGTATAACTATGAACTTCCAAATAATAATCCTATATAATAAAAGGGTAATATGCAAATTGACCAAACAGCAGAACGACCGGTCTCTATGACGTGCACTGACCACTAGGGGGCAGATGCTCAATGCAGGAGCTTCCCCCTGGTGGTTAGTGCACTCCCACAGGGGGAGCACCACTCAGCCAGAAACCTAGCTCACGGCTGGCGAGCGCAGTGGTGGTGGCAGGAGCCTCTCCTGCCTTTGCCCTGCCTCCGTGGCAGTGCTAAGGATGTCCAACTGACAGCATAAGCTGTCAGTCAGACATCCCCCAAGGGCACGTGGACTGTGAGAGGGCACAGGACAGGCTGAGGGACCCCCCCCAAGTGCACGAATTTTGTGCACTGGGCCTCTAGTAGTTTTAATAATGTAAGCAATAGCAATAGCATCTGATAGTTATTAAGTGCTTTTCTTGATGCCACATATCATGCCAAAGATCTCACAGTGTCATTCGTCTACATAATACTCACAGGCTTCCCAATTCCAAAGTCGATAGTCCTAAGTTCTGCCCCTTGTTCAATGGCACATGCATGAGTCTTGAGGGCTGCCCCTCCCTGCCTCGGGGTGCCGAGTTCACTGAGTCACCACCCATCATGGTCATAAAAAGAGCCTTTTAAGTCCAATGCTTTTACTCTTTCACAGTTCCTGAATTTATTTGGATTATTCCAGTGGTTCTCAACCTGTGGGTCGCGACCCCTTTGGCGGTTGAACGACCCTTTCACAGGGGTCGCCTAAGACCATCCTGCATATCAGATATTTACATTACGATTCATAACAGTAGCAACATTACAGTTATGAAGTAGCAACGAAAATAATTTTATGGTTGGGTCACAACATGAGGAACTGTATTTAAAGGGCCAGAAGGTTGAGAACCACTGGATTATTCTATGAAATTGATTATTGTTCATCAAGATTCAATCAAAGAAGAAATAAAAAAAAAGTGAGTGTGGTCACAGAATTTGTTGTTCCCTGAAGAAGTCTGTTCTCCTATGCTTTTGGACAGCTGTGCATGGTGATCCTTTGGCTGATCATGGCCAGCCTTGTCCCTGCCATTGTTGACCTGAGAAAATCTCACTTTCAAGTTCCAGTTCACACATTTCTTCCTCTGTGTGCCACCTTCATTTCCCAGACCGACTGAGGCACTTGCCTATGCTCTTAGTTCTCTGTCTATATCTATTTAACCTTGATAAGAATGATTTTCTTTCTAAAATGAGATTATCTGCAGAGCTCCCGTCTATTAGATTATGAGATATTTAAGAGTGTATTCTGAATCTTTTAATCCTTCCCGGCACTTTGCACGGTATTGTGCACAACCATTGGTTAAATGAGTAAATGCAAGAATAGATAAAAGCTCAGTGAATGCTAGGACTGAGGGGACATTTAGACAAAAATAGCCTCTTCAGGGAATGAAGATGTAGAGCATGTAGCTTAGTTATTAGTGCACACAAACTGGATATGCCATCAATAAACTTCTCTCCCTACCCCAGCAAGGACAGCTTGCAGCTTCTAGATATTTGCTTCTCTGGGTTGGAACAGGAATCTCTTTTCTCTAGTTGTTCACATGAACAAGGCACCAGACAGCTAGTCTGACTCTGTTATAAATGACCTCCCCAGCTGGTCGACTCAATGTCACTGTGAACTTATAAATGCTACCTCATGGTGGGATTTTCATTTACTACCAACTATTAAAGGTAGCAGAAAATTTCTTCCTCACTTTCTAATGCCCTTCAAAATATCTTTAGTATATTCTTCTGCTTTGAGGTTCTATCAGGCCTCTACCAGCACCTTCCCTTCACGCCTAGTAGGACAAGGAACAGCTGACGCTTCTGGCCTTTGAATTGTGTGGATCTCAAGGCAAAATCAGTATAGATCTCTCTTTTTTTTTTTTTTTTTGTTAGTCCTCACTCGAGGATATATTTTCCTATTGATTTTTAGAGAGAGTGGAAGGGAGGGAGGGAAGGAGAGGGGGGAAGAGAGGGAGAGGGAAAGAGAGAAACATCTATGTGAGAGACACAAGAACCTGCAACCCAGGTATGTGCCCTTAATCAGGAATTGAACTCTTGACCCTTTGGTGCAAGGGCTGACACTCTACCACTGAGCAACACTGGCCAGGGCAGTATAGACCAGACCCTTTTTAATCTCTCATGTGATTAGATTACTACACTTGATAAATTTTCCTATAAATAAGAGGCAATAACTTGGAAATGAGAAAGAACAGGACATTGAAAAGAAGTTTAAAAAAGTGGAATCTCATGAGCAGGAAAACTCAATATCTAACAGCATTACACCCTTCACAATCACCAGGGTGTCTCAGTTAGAACCCTGGGAGAAGGCAAGGATTTCATGGCTGTGCTAATTAATAAGATGGAGAGAACAGTTGATCAAGCTGTTCTTATTTTTCCACCAAACGTATTTTTTTCTTAGCATTTTCCCTCTGTGTTCTCAGCAGAACAATGTTAGATCTGAGACTCTGAGTCTCCCTTTTCTTAACCTCTAACAACCACATTGTGACAGGTGCACCTCGGCCCTGAGCGTAGGTGCTGAAGGCTGTTTCTGAGTGATGGATCGAACATGGGCAGGACAGTTATGCAGGTGGTTAACTAGGCTTTATTTAGGTCGGGAAAGAAACACCAGCCTGAGATTTCCTCAGTCCTGTCACAGGTCACGAGTATTCACCAACCAAGTTTGACTGAGCAATTCATTAGTGGACATTTTCGACTTCACAATATCAAACTGGGAATTCATGCTCAGTCTAAATTGAAGGATTTTTTCCTTTTTCCTGCATTATTTTAAGTGAACACGAAGTATGATGACCTATCTTTGCAACACCACATCTGCTCCTCTGTAGGATAACAATGAGAACTCATTTCCAATATCTGCCTTCATTGGAGACATTGCTACGGCCATGAAAAATATATTGTCATATAAAATTTCATACAAAAATATACCAGAATCTTGGGTGAAGGTGATAAAATAGCAGGTTACTGACAACTATTGTGTGGGTAACGTCAATAGAATTTGGAATGAACAATTTGTTCTTGTTTGCCATCCTGCTTCAAGTGAGCGGAGAAGGGACTTATTCCTTTATTATCTGTAAAACGCAGTGTCAGGACAAGTTGTCAAGACATTAATATTGAGTCTGAAACTATGGAGATGATGTTTTTTAGACGCCACTTTTTCCTTTCATGTCATTCTGATGACCAATTTCTATGCTGCTCCCTCGCTCAGAATTCCACTGTTTCTTCCTGGGTCATTAAGATTTATCAGTCTCAGAGCCTACAAATTGCACCAGGGGCATAGACAATAGCTAACAAAAGGCAAGTGTAACATGCCCAAAGAAGAATAGTCTTGTTTTAGGTATCTTTTTAAAATGTAAAAGAATTATTTTAAACTTGGGATTTTATGAAGACCATGTAAGTGATGAATTGAGATCAAAAGAGACCTTGAAATGATTAATGTTCATTTTCCTTAATAGATTTAAATATACCCAGAAAACACATTATAAATAACACAGAGTTACAACTGCAGTATGATCCTCACCAAGGTCTGGAGGAACCCTGGCTCAGAGAGACGTCTCACGCCTGTTCTCTGTGTGTCTCCTTCCTTCCCTGTCATGGCCCTCCTGTTCCCACCCCTATTCTCTCCTGCTTCACCTTCTGGTCTGAGAGCTCACATTCAACAGGTCACCAGCTGAGGTCAGGCAGCTTCCAGATTCCAGAGCTTTCAGTTTCCCTGCCTACAACTGCTCAAGGCATAAACTTGGCGTTTGGTTTTTACCAGCTGCGCTTCTCTGTCCCTATTGGGATGGATGGTAAAGCTGGAATTTCCAGGCATCCCCTCTGATTCTATAAAGTGCTTATTGTGGCTCCTGCCTATAAAGTTCATGGGCTGCAGAGGTGGACGGACTTCGGAGCCTCTGTTGCTTTTGGAGGAGGAGGGAGTGACTTTCAGCCAGAGTACATCTAACACGACCTCTCCCACTGATGGCAGCCTGACTCTGGAGTTTATTTCTGTTTCACTCTATCAGTCTTCCTAAGGGACATCAGCAGTAAAAGGACCCATTTGTTACTTCGTGGGGTTTTGCTTTATAACCAGTTCATATATCCTGTGCTTGTGATTCACAAACTCTCAAGATAGAGACCTCACAGGCAAGTGGTGGACAATCGTATGGAGGTGATTCTATACTGAAGACTGTGTTACACCAACAACTATTGTAGATTTCAGCTCCTCTTGGCCATTGGTTAATGTGAATCCAGTGAACCCCCAATAGAAGTTGTTCATTCCCTGAGTATTTACTTATAGACAGAATGGGCATAGTGGAAACACAAAGACACAGGTGTGCAAAGGCACAGACCATTTATTGAGCATGTACTGTCTACCAGATGCTGTTCTAACTGCTTGACATACATATTTTAATTCCTTGAAATCTCTGATTATTTCATTAGAAAAATAGAAGAATATTTATAAATGCAGCCCCTTACATTTTCAAAAGTATCCTTCATTCGGAGATAGGTGATATTATCTATCTATATAATAAAGGAATATGCAAATTGGCCTGGATGCTGTAACGTCATGACCAAACAGCAGGGACCTGAGGTTGCATGGCACCTGGCCAGGGCGAGGGACCTCAGGCCACGTCCCCCACCCCAGCACCGGGCCGGGGGACCTCAGGCCGCACCCCCCACCTGGTGGGGCTTGACGAGGGACCTGAACTATGGCCCCCCAGTGTCAGGCTGGGGGACCTGAGGCTGCAGCCCCTGCCTGGAGGGGCTTGATGGGGGTGGGGCCAGCCGGGTCTGGTTCTCACCCAATGTGGGTGGGGCTGGCCGGGTCTGGGTCTCCTGTGTTTTCAAAGCACGTGCAGGTGGTGGGCAGGGACTTGACTCTAGGTCCCACGGTGTGCCCCAGACTCTGACAGGAGGGAGATTTTCATATACATTTTACTAATTTTCTTTCATCTCTGACACTTCTCTTATAGAGAAAAGGCAAATAGCAATATTAAAATCTTTCCTCTAATTCCCTTTTAATGTGCACGAATATCATGCACCAGTCCACTAGTCCTATCTAATAAAGAGGGAATATGCTAATTGACTCTCACGCTGTCGCAAAGATGGTCATGTCCACAGCCAATAAGGAGGGAATATGCTAATTGACTGCCCCACCCTCAAATATGGCGGCACCCACAGCCAATAAGGTGGGAATATGCTAATTGACTGCCCTGCCCTCAAAGATGGTGGTACCCACAGCTACAAGATGGCCGGCAGGGTAGGGCAGTTGTGGGCGATCAGGCCAGCAGGGGAGGGCAATTGGGGGTGACCAGGCCTGCAAGGGAGGGCAGTTGGGGGCAATTGGGCTGGCAGAGGAATAGTTAGGCATCGATCGGGCTGGCAGGGGAGTGGTTAGGGGGTGATCAAGCTGGCAGGCAGAAGCAGTTAAGGGCAATCAGGCAGGCAAGCAGGCAGGTGAGCAGTTGGGAGCTAGCTGTCCTGGATTGTAAGAGGGATGTCTGACTGCCAGTTTAGGCCCAATCCCACAGGGATCCCCTGAGGGGTCCCAAATTGGAGAGGGTGCAGGCTGGGCTGAGGGACACCCCCCTCCCCAGTGCAGGAATTTCGTGCACTGGGCCTCTAGTCATTTTATAAGAGAGGAAACAGACATAGAGAATTCAAGTAGTTTGCCTGAGGATACATACATAATTACTGAAAGGTTAAACCCATGATTAAAGCCCAGGGGGTCAAGTTCATGGCTTAAAGCTTGATTTAGCCTCAACATCAGCAGCTGAAGTAAAAAACACAAACAAACAAATATAAAAATCACAAGAAAAAATCTCAAAACCAAAAAACCCATTTGATACCTCATGGTATTTTGCTGTTTAACCAATTCATTAATAGTATGCTTGCTCTGTATTGCTGCTTTTGCTTGTTCTCTCTTCTCCAATTCCTTTAATATAAACACATTTGGAAAATATTTAATATTATAATTTAGAAATAACTTTATAAGATTAATTTTCCACTCATATCCTGAGACCACTGGATAGATGAGTGTAGTGGAGATAGGATAAAAGGTAGAGGTCATAAGGAAAGTAGAAGCAAGAGGTAGTAATAAATATAACCCCTATTTATAAAATTTTCTATGATTAGCTTCCCTGTGACACATTCATGGTTTTCTCATCAAAATGAACAGAGAAATTATTACAATATGCATCTTCCTCAGGAACCTAATAACTTTACCATATCACAAGTAAAGCTCGTTTTTTTCTGACGATACAAATATGTATTAGACAATATCTCTGTTCTCTAGTGAAATAGACTGAAACCCATCACGGGTGGGAGTTTCATCTTAATGATTTTTATTTTTCCTCTGGCTTAGGGTGCAACAGATTTGCAGTAAATATTTGTTGACTAAATGCTTGAAATGATAGCCCATGACTCAGCTCTGATAGGAGTAAGTTGAGGAGTCTGGGTTCCTGGAAACCCCCTGAAGCACCCAAATGTCTTGAGCCCAGATGCTGTCCTCTTGCTAGTAGGGACTCACATTGACCAGCAGGTGGCAGCAAACTTTTGCTTTTGCTCTCCTCCTCTCCCAAGGCAGAGAAAAGTGTCTCAGCCAAATTCTATTGCTAACACGTGTCCTGCCTTTTCCATTTGGTGCCTTTTGGATCTAGTTTGCTAAGAAATTCACCTCCATAAACATTATCTGCAATTAGCATCTCCATCAGAAAGACGAAGATTTTGGTAGGAGGAATTAAATCTGAATTAAAATGAGCCAACCTGCTTTGCCAATTGTTGCCTTTGTAGGTTCTCTGTGCCAGTGACAGCTGCCACCTGGGGAGATGCCACAGGAGAAGAAACTGGACTGAGTCCCCACGGGGAAAGCTTTGCTGCTTCTGCAGACTGGCCATTTACTGCCACTGCCCATTGAAAATCTGTTTTGCAGGAAGGACAACTGGGGCATATTACAAGGTGACCATTTATTGAGGTGTCCCAGGGCAGTTTGCTTTATGTCTGACGTTCCAACATGTTTATGAATTGTGCCCCTTAACACTGACAAAGTGTCCTCTCTTGGATGGTCATGAGTGCCTAAGACATTAGGTCATCAGCTGAGGTGAGAAGGGAGTCTGACTCCAGGACTTGAGAGGTGGGGGAGGAGAGGTAGAATAGGAAGATGAGATTCTTGAGTAGAGCACTTTGAGGCTTGGGAATCTTCCTTTTATCCCCTTGTCTTCTAAAGTTGGACTGGTTTGTGGCAAACTGTGACAGAGGTTGTACATTTGCTCTATTCTCTAACATGCTCTTCCACGTCCTGTTTCTTTCTCCTGAAGACATCCTAAATATCTGCACTTCAAGTCTAAATGAATGTGCTTTCCAATGGGGGAGATCTAGCCACTAAGTGACCTGAAAGCAAGGGCTCTGCTGACAATGATTAGACCATACACATGTTCCCATCATAAATTGACAGTGGTACTGGAGATGGACAGGTGTGTGTGTGTGTGTGTGTGTGTGTGTGTGTGTAGCGGGGGAGCAGGGGATCACATGAATGTGATCTAGTTTTGGCAGGAATCTGAGCTAGCTGTAAGACTCTAAATCAATCAATCATCCCTGGAGAGTGATGTGGTCCTAAGAGGTGATGTAGCACTGTGATTAAGAGGACCCACTTTGAAGATGGAAAAAAGTGACCCGAATTCACACTCTGACACTTATTAGTTGTATGAATATAGACAAGTAACTCCTCAGTGTCCTAATTTCTAAAGTTGGTTAGTAATGCCCACATTCTTAGCACAATGTTTTACATGTGGTAAATACTGCATAAATTAGCTATTGTTAAAGCTGATTCCATAGGACAACTGGAATAAATGGTGTCATTTTTATTTTTGTGTGTTTGAAATCAAAAGGTTTTTATACATATTTATAATATTTTAACTCTTAAAGAAGGCATATAGTTCTTAATTACTTCTGTAATAATTAAGAGAGTTTATTTTTCTCAGTTTAATTGAGATATGATTGGCATATGGCACTATATAAAATTAAGGTATACAGTACAATGATTTGACTTACAGATACTGTGAAATGATTACCACAATAAGTTTAGTTAACATTCATTATGTCATGTAGAGAGAAAAAAGAAAAGAAAAAACAATTTTTGTGTGTCTGGTGAGAAGTCTTAGGATTTACTCTAACAACTTTCATATGTACCTTACAGCAGTGTTAACTGCAGTCGTCATGTTGTATATTACATCCCCAGTACTTACTATCTTGTGACTGGAAGTTTATACCTTTTGACAACCTTCATCTAGTTCCCCCTCGTCCGTCCCCTGCCTCTGGTAACTATAAATCTGGTCTATTTTTCTGTAAGTTTGTTTTCTTCTTTCTCTCTCTCCATTCCCCCCGGCTCCTTCTTTTTAAGATTCCACATATAAGTGAAATCATATGATATTTGCCTTTTTCTGTCTGACTATTTCATTTAGCATAATGTTCTCAAGATGTACCCATGTTGTTGCAAGTGGTGGAATTTCCATACCTATACCTCACAACTCTTATCCATTCACCTGCTGATGGGCATTGCTCCCATGTCTTAGCTATTCTAAGTAGATGCTGCTATGAACATGGGAGTGCCGGCATCTCTTCAACATAGTGTTTTTTTCCCCTTCTAATATGTTCCCAGAAGTAGAAATGCTAAACCATATGGTAGTACTATTTTTAATTTTTTGAGGAACCTCTATACCATTTTCCACAGTGGCTGCACCAATTTACAATCCCACTAACAGTGCATGAGGGTTCCCTTTACTCCACATCCTCACAAGCATTTGTTATCTTTTTTATAATACCCATTCTAACAGGCAGGAAGTGATATCTCACTGTGGTTTTGATTTGCACTTTCAAGATTAGTGATGTTGAGTACCTTTTCATGTACCTGTTGGCCATTCATATATCTTCTTTGAAAATGTCTATTCAGGTTCCTTTGCCTGTTTTTAAATTGGGTTTTTTTTTTCTATTGAGTAGTATGAAGATAGTAACACCTTTTTTGTTATTGAGTAGTGTGATAATTACCCCTTTACAGACAGATTGGTTGCAGGTTTTTTCTTATTCCATAAGTTGTCTTTTCACTTTGTTGATAGTTTTATTTTTCTGTGCAGAGCTTTTTATAGTTTGATGTAGTCCAAAAAAATCATTTCCAAGAACCATGTCAAGGAGTTTCTCTCCCTCTCTCTCTCTCTCTCTCTCTCTCTCTCTCCCTGAAGTTTTATGGTATGCTGTCTTAATTTGAGTCTTTAATCAACTTTGAGTTACTTTTGTTAATGGTGTAAAATTGGGGTCTAGTTTCATTCTTGTACATGTGAGTATTCAATTTCTCAGCACCATTTATTTAAAAGACTGATTTTTCTCCATTAAATAGTCTGGGTTCCCTTGTCAAATATTAGCTGATCCTATAAGGGTTTGTTTTTGGTCCATTGGTCTATGTGTCTGGTTTTATGCCAGTACCCCACTGTTTTGACTATTGTATGTTTATTAGAGGCCTGGTGCATGAAATTTGTGCTTTCCGGAGGGGGGTGGGGTCCCTCAGCCCGGCCTGTGCCCTCTCGCAGTCTGGGAGCCCTCAGGGGATATCCAACTGCAGGGAGCCCTCAGGGGATATCCAACTGCAGGGAGCGGGCCTAAGCTGGCAGTCAAACATCCTTAGCGATGCCCACCAGCCAATCATATGAGTATGCAAATTAACCCAACAAATATGGCAGTTAATTTGCATATGCAGGCACGGAAGGAAGACTGAAGGCTCAGGCCGGACTGAAGACTGAAGACTGAAGACTGAAGACAGAAGACAGAAGACAGAAGACTGAAGACTGAAGACTGAAGACTGAAGACTGAAGAGGCTTGGCTTCTCCACTGTGGCCGGACCAAAGGCCTGGGTTCCGGGTGCTGGAGGAAAACTGGTGCTGGCAGCCAGGGGAAGGGAGGCCTAATGCGCGAATCTTAGTGCAACGGGCTTCTAGTATAGGATAATATAACTTGAAGGTGGGAATTATGATTTCTCCCACTTTATTATTCTGAAAAAGAGAGTTGAAAACTAGGAATTGAAACTTGGGCATTGGTCCCTGCTCTGCCCTTAACTAGTCATATCGCCTTTTACAAGTCACTGGACTTCTCTAGGCTGTAGGCCTTTATCAACAGAAGGTATCTTTTGGTAGCTTTATTTGATAATTGCTTCTCTACCTTTGGTGCTAAGAGCCCATGTTTCCTGGGAGATGCCTCCATACTGTGCCCATGTATTGGATGGTTGAGTCTATTAGAGCCTGAGATTGGAGAGACTGGAATCATTGGCTTGATTCCTTAGTGGCCAACTCAGTTTCCTTGTGTTTCAAAATGGTCTCTTTGACCTCAGCTATATGTCCTATGAGCACAAGTATTTAGTAATGCCATCATGACTACTAGAGGGGGACAGGGGGCGGGGGATGAAAAAAGAGGGTCACCTGATGCTAAGGCAGTGATGGCGAACCTATGACACGCATGTCAGAGGTGACAGGCGAACTCATTTTTTGGTTGATTTTTCTTTGTTAAGTGGCATTTAAATATATAAAATAAATATCAAAAATATAAGTCTTTGTTTTACTATGGTTGCAAATATCAAAAAATTTCTATATGTGACACGGCACCAGAGTTAAGTTAGGGTTTTTAAATGCTGACACGCAGAGCTCAAAAGGTTCGCCATCACTGTGCTAAGGGGTTGACCAATCAATTATCTGTAGTGAAAAGGATAATGCCATTTCCCAGGGATCACTAACCATGCTGTTCACCTCCTGCTAATCACTGTCTACTTCTCAGTAATTTTCTAAACTAAGTAATGTGGGGATTTGATTAAATCTTGGAATTCTGAATCAGCTCAAAATGCTATTAATGCAAAATACATCAGAGATAAGATTTCTGACCATTTAGGGTATCTCGGTTTTAAATTAAAAAAAGAGGGGGCTCTAGCTCGGTTTGATTTGCATGTTATTAGAATGTAATCCCAGCCACATCTATATTTCATTATTTTTCCAGTAGTCACATGTTAATAGAATAGGATCCTGCACCTGGGCTCCCAGCAGTTCAGGGTGGGTGGGTTTTTAACTTCAAACAGCTACTTTCTGTAGACAGGAATTTATTTGCCCAAGGTATATTGATCCTTGTGCTATGATGTTGACCTAGGGCACTGTAAAAAAGATCTAAACTTGGGTATTGAATTAGCCAAAGGCCTTCAGCTGAACACAATTTCCTACTAGAAAATCCATCTTCTTCTGCATATAGTAGTTGTATTTTTTCTTGCCTTTTAACACAGAAGATCTGATTTGCCAAAACCCAGTTAATTGAGACAAAAAGGTGAAACATTATACCTTCAAGAATAATGAACCTAAATGTTCATTCTGACACTGATAGCCTGTAGGAGAAGATGACGGAGCAGTTTTCATATTAGGGGCAATATTTTTATTCTTACCAAGGGCCAGAATGAGACCTTTAGAGACTCAAAGCTCTGAGGCAATGCTAGTACCCACCCCTGTTATGTAATTCAATATAATGGAGAAAATTCTAAATCAAAATGTAAGCATAAGCAAGATAAACAGTTATGATTTCCTATAAGATTATTTTGATCATTTTTTGAAATGTTAGAATGCAAATTCTTTAAATAATTTTCTTCCTCCTTCCCTCCACCTTTTGCCCATACTTTGTGGGTGCACTGCATGGCACATGCTCCTCGCCTGCCTCTTTGGTAACAGCTCTTTCTCCCCCAGAGTGGCATTTTTCCGAGGCCATACTTGGCTCATGTGTATGTGGGGAGCTTAATAAATTAGGGTTCAGGGGACCTCAGGCCCCTCCCAGACCTAACTCATCAAAATATCTGGGGCTGGAATCTGTTTCTTAATGAGTTCCCCAGGTGATAATTGTAAACTAAAACAAAGCCTAAAAAGCACACTTACATATTCTAATACAAAATTTGGTGGCTCTCAGAATTTTCAGGAAGCTTTTAAAAAAAACACACAGAAGGTCCTTCCCAGGTTCCAATGGTTCAGGTAGCCTGGGAGAGACCTCTGGTCTGTCTAGCAGGGAAACTCTCCATTGTGATTCTATTGAGAATTATATGCTAGACCAGTGCAATTCAACAGAAATCCTGCAATACTAGCCACATCTATATTTCATTTTTTTCTAGTAGCCACATATAAAAATTAAAGAGAGACAGATGAAATTCATTGAAAAAGATTTCTAGTTAACTCAATATATCCCAAATAATGTCATTTCAACATGTAAGCAATATAACAAGATACCTTACATTCTTATGCCTCACGTTAGATCTTTGAAATCTGGTGTGTAGTTTATACCTGCCTCTCATCTCAGTTTGGACTAGCTTTTCTTCAAGGGCTCAATAGCTACATGTGGCAAGTGGCTATTGTATTGCCGATTAAAGCTCTAGACAGCCTCTCCCTTAATCTGGAAATACTAAACTGGGATTCTTCAAACAGGCTATTTTGCCTGTGATCTCAGAGTCACCTTATTATTTTTTAAAAGATATATATGTATATATATATTTAGAGAGAAAGGAAGGGAGAGGGAGGGAAAGATATATCAATTGGTTACCTCCCATATGCACCCGAACTGAGGACCAAACATGAAACCTGGGCGTGTGCCCTGACCTGGAATTGAACCTGCAACCTTTCAGTGCATGGGAGGACACTCAACCAACTAAACCACATCGGCCAGCGCCAGAGTCACCTTTGATTCCTAAATATCTTTCTTACAAAATTCTTCCTTCATTAATTTTTTTTTACCACTACCCACCCCCATACCTTCCCCATTGTTCCTATCTTAGTTCAGGCTTTTCCCAGTCCGTGATTCCTTCCTAGACTATAAAAAGAATTTCTTTCTATGTATAGTTTCTCTTCTCTCCAAACTAATTTGCTTGATAAATGCCCCATTGTTCTTATAAATTTCATCCTTACACACTCTTCTGAACCATAACACTTCCACGATAGAACCAAGGAGTTGAAAGTTGGAAGGAAGTTTATTTAGCAACCGTTAATAATAACTATAATGTATTATACTTTTACAAAATAGATCCCCACGTTGCATGTACCTGAATGTCCTATCAACCTATGAGGCAGGTGCTATTTTACTCATTTTACAGAGAAAAGAACAAGGCTCATAATGATAATCATAAGATAACAAGGGCTGTAAGAGGCAGATGTGATCTCAAATCCAGGTCTTTGACTCCACATTCCAAGCTCCTCTGCATCATGCTCTCTTGGATCATCCAATCCTGCATTCCACACCAAAGGACAGAAAATTTCCAGTTGCTCACTCCTAACAGATCTCATGTCAGCTGACACACCGCTGATAATGGAAGGGTGTTGTATTAGGAGCAGCCCACCCTACTGTTGATGGCTGGTTTTTAGACAGTTCCGTGCCACTAAAGTTCAGACGTGGTGGTCTGATTCTCACTGTTTTCCATACCTGGCACTAATCTGCATTTTCAACTGTATCTTCCACTTCTTCTCCAGCCACATTCCACCACTTCCCTGACCACCCCATTCACTCTGACTGGCTTCTTGCTCTCTTTCCTTACACAGAACACTACCTATTATCCAAAGGCCAGCTATGAGTCCCATCTGTCCACAGGGAACCCTCTCTTCTCTGACTCTGGTACCATGCTGGCTCCTCCCTATCATTGATTACATCCTTTTGCTCTTGGATTTATTTTGTTTTATTCATGATCAAGAATTAGAGGCTCTAATTCCTCCAAGTGTTAATGATAAAAATCCCCTTCATGTCTACCTACTGGGACCTTGGATAAAATCTTGGCAAGTTAGCAATATTCCTTTACCATTATGTATTCTCATTCATGTATCTAATTAATTTGTCCCCTAAAGGAAGCTACCTAAAACTGCTTGAATCATTTCTCTGCAGGTGGGAGGGTGCTTTCTATCAGCCTGAATGGAACTGTGAAGGTGAAAGTTTCTGAGGAAGCTGGGGTCTGAGATGGATTTTGGTGTTGCATTCTTGCCCAGATCACTAAGGCATCCTGTACCACGGGAAGTGTGTTACACAAGGGGTCCTGCTAGATGGCTGTCATGGGTGACCAAACTAGGTTTGAAGACATCAATGATGAATAAGTGAGCTCCAGGAATAGCTCCCTCTGTCTGAGGTCATGTTGAGCATAGCAACTAGAAATGGGGTTTGCCCTAGCTCTTCAGGGAAAGTACAGAAATAATAAGGTTTGTTTTACCTGAGCAGATAATTGGTTCACTCCACACAGAGTGCCTCTGGAAATAATCAAATGTTTTTTCTTCAGAGCAAAGTGGGAAACACTAAACCAGGAGTTTCTAAGAAAAAAGAAAACATTAAGAAGCCTCTTTTATTAGTCTTCTCTTCTCTCTCCCCCTCCATGTAATTAAACCACACTAAATTAATAAACCTTTACTCTGCTCTGACTATGAGGAGGCATTATGGGATGTTCAGAAAAAGAATGTTTTGCATTCCCCCTGAGACTTAGGGACTAAATGTCCATGGAGACAGAGCCTTCCAACACCATTGGAGGATAGGGCATGAGGAGGGAAGGGAAGGGAGGGTCAGTGGAGGTGGGGAGTTTGGAGGTGGTTAGGAATTTACAGCTGTGGAAATGGAATCATAGAAAGAAGGGTTCATGGAAGACTCCTCTACCTTCCAGGTAATTCATTTGAGGACCTTGAAGGTAGAGTGAGAGAAGGTGACAGGAATAGTGCATGTACTTACTCTGTCTGGAGACAATGGAAGAAAAAGCAGCAACACTCACAGCTGGAACTGCCCTTTACCAGGCTTGCCTGCCTGATCAGCAAGGACAAAGGGGGTCTCTGCACCTCTCTTAGGGCCTTTGTGTGAATCACAAATGCTGGAGCTCATGCTTCCAGGAAGAGAAGCTACCCCTGCCCTGACTGAAAGTCTCATTTCAGCTAATGTTAGTACATTCCTCTATTCCAAAAGCCTCCATTCAACTGCAGCAGTGAAAAGTACACCCACTAGCATTCTGCAATTGCTCTTCTCATTGGTGTCCCTGATCTCTCCACTGCCCAAGTCTTAAAAGACATGAATAATATCATTCTATGGGTGATGGAGCTGAAGACCTTGAATAGTGGGGTGAAGGCAAGGCAATCTTGGTGTTTTAGCATCTACAAATTTACTGCCCCACAAACTCACAAACTTCAAGGTTTCTCAGGTTTCCAGAAAGCAGCCATTTTACCTCCAAATTTGATCCTTATTGACTCTGAATAAACACCATGGACTAGAATTATTCCTCTTTATTATCTATTCTGAAAATCCTAAACCAGAGGTCATCTCCTCCATCAAACCCTATCAGTTGGTCCTCTGAAAGAAAACAGCTGCCTCTCTGAACTCCATAACATTTCATAGAGAATCACAGTTGGGGGCAAGACCATTTAGATTTTGGTTACTGCTGGGAAGTAGGTTCTTGCCTGATTTCTTTTTTGGTTCCTTGTAATGCCTGGTACAATTTCTTTGCATATAGGGAAAGCCACGGTGAAGGTGAAAGTTGGACAAGCAACCGGGATATGAGTTCTAATGCTGACACTGGCACCACAGAGCACTCTCACCTCAGGTAAGTTATGATGGCTCTCCACCTGAGCTTTGTATCTGCGCATATTTTCATATTCATAAGATGAACTGATACTGACCATTTCTTTTTTTTTTTTTTCGCTATAAGTATTACAAAGGGTATTACATAAGTGTCCTTCCCCCCCCCCACCCTTGGATACTGACCATTTCTGCTGAGAAACTCCGTAATGCTGTGCAGTTACTTACACATCTTTCAGATATGACTTTAGATGCTGGTAAGAGGAAAATGGTGGATAAGAGTGTACTATTAGAAGTAGAATTGTCCTGGCTTGTTTTTCTCAGTGGTTACAGTGTCAAGAGCATGCACCTTGATTGTAGGTTCCCCAGCCCTGGTAGGGATGCATGCAGGAGATAACCAATTGATGTGTCTCTCTCATGTCAATCTCTCTCTCTCTCTCTCTCTCTCTCTCTCTCTCTCTCTCTCCCTCTCCCTCTCCCCTTACTCACTTCTTTCCACTCTCTCTAGAAATCAATGGGAAAAATACCATCTGGTGAGGATTAAAAATAAATAAATAGGATAACAAGAAGCAATTAAGTGTAGGGTTTAAGAGTGTGGAATCTGGAATCAGGCGGCCTGGGTTCAGATCCTGGTATTACTACTGACTTGGTGTGTACCTTCTCAATTTCCCTCATCCAGAAAATGGGGATAATAATACTACTTATCTCTCAGAATTGTTTCAAGAATCCAGCAAGTTAATTTGGGTAAAGTGTGTTGAATTGTGTCTGGCACATGGTGTGTCCAATGAATGGTAACTACTACAGTGATGATGATGGTTTCTCCCAGATCTGAGTTTAGTCTGTGCAAAGCAAAGGCTTCAGTAAAGTCACTCTTTAAGATGTGATGTGACACTTAGTTTCCCAGGAGCACATGCGCATCCCTTGCCTTGGTGGTACATCCAATGTGTGCTGATGAGTGTTTCCCCATGGTTTGTGTGTCTTTCCTCTTTCAATAACAAGGTGGATGCATCAAACTCCCACGGCTCTGTCAGCACATGTGAGAAGCCTCCCATCTCTTGGTGGGCACTGGCTCATTTACAAGTCTACAAGCAGAAATCCTTGTGTGCTGAATATTCTGGTTGCCCCTTCCTGATTTCCCTTTATCCTTCTCCTTCTTAATTTTTGCACCTGGAAACTGACCTCCACAGATCTCCTGGCTCCCATGTCTCTTCTCTTCTGGTTAGGTTCAGTCAAAGGGAGACATATCATGAGGCAGCAGGGTGTGAGAGAGGTCACATGTTTCCCCCCCTCGCCTCCTCTATTCCCTCTCCTCTCCTTTTAGGCTGGACTGCAGTCTGTCAGGGGCTGCATTCCTTTACTATGCACCATGACTCCTCTCGAGTGGCTCTCCTACAGTTTCTAGCTGTGTTCCAGTGGCCCCTTCAGATCCAAAGGACTCTTCACTGTTGCTAGTTCTAAGTATTGTCCCCTGCTTGTTCCCTTAACTCTTGCCATAGCTTAGTATAGTCTCTTTATTGAATGCTCTTCAACTCCCTCTGTGGAGCTCACTGTTTCCTAGCTGGTACACATTGATAAGGTTGGTGCATCCCTATCAACATACTGGTGAGACGTAACTGGGACATGTTAACCTGATCCTGCAGTCCTGTGGTCCAAACTCAGCTCTTTCAAAGCCCAGATCCATATGATGTGGAGGTACTGCTTGAAGAGCAGAACACAAATTTACTAGATGGTTAAATATTCTCCCCCATGTGAAAACTCAAAAGGTAAAAGAGGAACTAAATGGAGTAGGTTGAACACAAGTTTTATTATGACTCTTAGAACACACTGGGTTATACAGGAACTCAACATTAATTCTGTTGTAGTAAGTGTTTGCAATGTATATAGTCAGTACCCTTGGTTGAGAGCGCCAGGAATAAATTGCCCACTTTGAGCTAGTGGTGGGTGCTGGTCCTCATGGTGAAATCACTGAGCTCATGGCTAGGGGAAAGGTTGGAGAGGGAGGCATGGCAATGGTCTACCACTGGGAAGACAATGTCCTAAGTCCCTTAGACCTGGCTGTTTTGATAGGTTATTTGGAGAAGCCTCCTCTTGGTGATTGAGAAAGTTATGTAACATTTAGCAGAAGGCAGTGTGAAACCTAGGTACCCATAGAAAAAAAGGGCAATGGTTTGAAAAAAACTTCACTCTGGCTGGCACTTGAGCGATAAAGAAACATAAATTTGTCAGTCAGATGCTTTTATGGGAACCACTTTCCTTGATGGATTAGTTTATGTGAAAAGCTCCAGTGAGGAATTGCACAGAAACCTCTGCCTGTGCTCAATGATTTTACTGTTAGATTTTATTAACTGGTTCAAGGATGAACTGGTCAGAGCAGTTTGTATTTGTGAGGTTGAAGTTACATGAGGTTTATTCAACTGCTGCCATATTTCAACTTGGGGTATTTCAAACCCTGAGATTAAGTCTCTCTTCCTCTGTAGATCTCTTTGGACTCCACTCCTAGAATTAGCAGCATGGTTCCCATGACAACTAATGTATTTGGAAGAGGGGAAGAAAGAGAAGGACTAAAGAAAAAATGACAGAGATAGCCTGAAAAAAGGAAGTAATTATGAACTTCCACCTGGGGTTAAAAAGTGAGTGGTTGGAGAGAGACCTATGGTTTAAGAGCTCTGAGAGTCTGCCAATGCTCTATTACATTTTGTTGACTCTGCTGTTTCAAATTCATTCTAGTCTTCTCCTCTCTCCCTCTCTTGTTTCAGCTTCTAAAGAGAATATCTTCAGGGCCAAGACTGCATACAGTCCAAGAAAGAGCTTACCTCTGCAGGGTTCATTGTATGAGATCTTCCCAAAGTCATATGGTCCCTTGGCTACCCAAAGGTGCTCTAGACTTCTTTTATAGTCCATGTCTGGTTTCTTATGACTTACTTTATTTTGTCTTATTCAAGGAATAGCAAAAGTAGGGCTTATTCTATTCAGAGAGGGGTTTGTGTATTTCCTGTTGGGAACTTGGCCAACTTCTTTTTTTCCTTAGTCTTATCCCCCAAATAGGAGGACACTGGACAATAAGAACTGACCACTGCTAATCAGGGCATTCTGACCTTCTGAAGGAAAATACTAGTATATCCTACATCCCAAAGAGCCCGTGATACAATTGAACTTTAACACAGACTTGAGATTCAGCCAACCAAGTAGGGAGAGATGACTCAATGATTCTGCACTTACTGCATGTCAACCTGCTCTTCCTACTATGCCAACCTCTATTAATCAGAGATTTAACAGCTCCCCTTTTCTTCCAAGGTGCATTTTTCCTACCAGCTCAGCCTATACATCTTCCTTGGTCTTTCTACCAGAAAACTCCCAAACCTTTAGTAATAAGAGCAAGTAAAATCTCCCAAACAATATGGAGACAGACATAGGATTGCTAGCTTTTAAGTTTGCAAATTAAGAAAATCGAAAGGAAAATCACCCATTTACTAATACCATACTTTATAAAAACCCTTTTTTATATCATAGAAGTCAGAAGGACTAAGGTTAGAATAAAGAATGATTTTTTCCAAGGAGGCCACATTATCCAACACACACACACACACACACACACACACACACACACACACACACTCCTGCATGTACATGCACACATCAGCTTTTTTCCATTTGGCCGTGGGCCTGGAAAATTCATCATGAATCAGCAGTAGACCAAATGATTCTGTTTGGAATACTTTATCATGCCTTATTTATCATGTTCATGCTTAACATAGTTCACTGTGTTTCAATCAGTTTTGAAAATACCTCATTTGGGAGAAAATCCAGAAAAAGAACTTATTATCTTAAACACTGGTTCTTAACACAGTAAGTGCCTGGCACATAGTAGGCACTCAAAAATTCTTGTTGAAAATATGAATGCTAAGCCTGTCATTTTCTTCTCCCTAACAGACTGTTTGGCCAGCTTGTAACTTAGTGCTTTGGCTTATCTGTGGTTATCCCTGGGCCCATTTCAACATGGCAAACAAAGCAAATGAAGAAAAAATGACTTTCTTCGTGGGTTGAGGATGTGCTGTATCTTGTGTTAATGGCTGTCTTAGTGTGTTCGGGCTGCTATAGCAGGATACTGCAGACTGAGTATCTCATAAACAACATAATTTTGTTTCTCCCAGTTCTGGAGTCTGGATGTCAGCATGGTTGGGTGAGGGTCTTTTCCTGGTCACGGAAGGTGGAAGGGACTAGGGATCGCTTTAGAGTCACTTTCATGAGGAACTAATCCAAATTAGAAGGGCTCCACCCTCATGACCTAATCACCTCCCAAAGGTCCCACCTTCTAACACCATCACATTGGGCATTAGCATTTCAACATGTGAATTTGTGGAGGGGGGACCATTCATTCAGACCATAGAAATGAGAATACATTTTATTGTTGGCAGCTTTAAGCCTTGCTGTAGGCAATATCCATACTTCACCACCACCTCTGCTTGGCACACATCCAGAATTGGGCTCCAAATTTGGCAGCTTCTCTGGGGTTTGTTTATTTATATTCTGTCCCCGAAGACTTAAGTTTCAAAGTGAATAATCCATTAGAGTAATAGATATGAACAAATTGCATAATACGGATAAAATTGCTAAGCTATCTTCTAGTCCACCGTGTTTTCATAGAGAAGAGAATTATAAATCACAGCTTAATGCTGCTCTTATTTGAATGTTTAATTAATCAACTTTTACAAATCATTTAGCATTTAGCTTTTCAGATTTTTTCCCCTTGGGTTAATAATGATATTACATTGCACTAAAATGTTTTAGCCCATTTTTCATCCTATTCACATTTTTTTAAAACATCAGGGTTACTTAACATATGTAGTGATGGTAATACCTCAGGGAAGAAGTGAAAATCATAAAGTTTTGGACTTAGAAGAAAGCAGAAGTAATTGAGGTTAGTGGTTCCCAAGCCGTCCGAATGTGGGCAAGATAATGATCACAACAGATCAGCCTCATAGGTTATCACTGATTTGCTCAAGATGCCGTTATGAAGATAAGGAAACAGGTCCAGTTTTCTCATTAGAAACAGGCCCAATTTTCTCATTAGGTGTCCTGAGGTAGTTGTGGTGGTGAGGGCCATGCAGGTGAGACAAAACATTAGGGATGTTTATTCCCCTGTACTCTACCTTCTATCTAGAGGGGTTTCTTTTCTAGCCACTCCTAGCCTCTCTCGCTGTCCTTCGCACATACTTCTATTACTGGATCGGTAAGTTGAGAAAAGGAGCTACGGGTATTTAAGGTGCCATCTCTCCCTCTCTTGTTCTCTAGCAGGGATCTGCCTGCCTGTGGAGGACAAGCAATATGACATGCTCCTCCATGCTCTGGACTTACTGGGGGGCCTCCAACACATACAGACGTGCAATTTCACACTGCCTATGTCTGGCTGTGCAGAGCTGTCTAATTTTGGGGTTCAGTGGCAGGAAGCTTAATATTGCCACATCTAAGCCAGGTTCTCTAATAGTTTTATAGAAAATAAAGCTGACATTTTGATTTTCATCTTTTCAGTTTCTTGGTTCCTCTAGATTTTAAACTCAAGCAAGGAAAAGGAATGCTCTTGCTTGGATCTCCACAAACCCTAACATAAACCTGCTGGGTTATGGAGAAACAGTAATAGCACATTTGCTGTAGAAAAACACCCCAGACACACTGCTCCAAATGTCAGCATCAGAAGATCAGACAGCTATGACCCTTTCCCCCCATTCCTCTGCTTCTGGGCAGCTCCACGGGCCACCAACATGCTGAGCAGAGATTCCTGCTTTGAAAGCAATGGGCTCGTGTGAGGTTCTACTAATGGAGGAAGCATGGCGTGCAGCCAGGCAGCTTGGAGTGGGTGCCCCCTGTCTTGGGTTTGCTGCTGTCTCCAGCTGAGGGCTCCTGCAGAGGTTCATTGCTTCAATTGTAGCCCTTGCCCAGAGAAGGTTTGCACACAGACACTTATGCCTGCACACGTTCATGAACACATAACTCACATACTTACACAGTTTGTCTACAGAGTTACTGAATTCCAGAGCCTAGTTGACATGCTGTTCAATTATTAATGACACACAATCTCCCGTTCCCTTCTGCCTAGAAATTTCATCAGAACACCAGAAAGTGGACTTGTTTCAAATAAAAAAATTCCAGCAATCAAACAAATCAGAATTGAAATAAAAAAATTAGAATATCACGTCTGAAAATTCCAAAATAAGTTTGTTTTAGAGCTACTGGTATTTCTTAAGTTAGGAGGCACCCCCAGTCATTTTTTAAAAATTCCCCAATTCTGAGATAACATTTAGAAATTTAAAATAGCTTTGTTATTTTATGTAATTAAAGAGGCAATATATACATACAGAAATAAAACAGAAAATGCACCAATATCAAGCAGATAAGGATAATCAGTAATACCACCACACAGCAATAATAGCTGATGTCTTGCTGTATTTTTCTAAGACTTTGCTCTGCACATGCTGATTTTGAAGGACTCATTCCACACAGACTGTTTTGTAACCCATTTTTTTCTGTGACCTAATTTCAATGCTTATCCTGATAGACAACCTCAAGCACATTTCTGTGTATCAAGATATAACTGGAAATAGGCAGCTACAGAATTAATGTTACTTGAAAAGGGGCTCAGCCTCTGGTGTTTGACAGAGTCTGCGCACAGGCAATGGGGAAGCTAAGTCTCAGGATGAGAATCGTCCGAGCAAATACCAATTTGGACAAGATCATCGGATGTTGTCAGAGGGGCTGCCCTCTCTGAGGTAATTAAATCTTTCCAGAGGTTACTCTGGCTAACCAGCATAATACCTGGAGATGGAAAATCGTTCTTTTATTGTCGCTGAACATCTGTCAAACACGACTGATAAGGAGGTGGAGGAAATGAGGGATAATTGGCGCTGGAGGATTTGTGTTGTAAGTTTCAGTGACAGTGTTGGCATTACGCTGGGAATCCCTTGTCAGCAAACAGATCTTCCTGCCCACACACCAATCAGTTTGTTTCCTGAGCCCTCCTCCTCACATGGCCATGGCACTAGGCCAGTGATGGCGAACCTTTTGAGCTCGGCGTGTCAGCATTTTGAAAAACCCTAACTTAACTCTGGTGCCGTGTCACATATAGAAATTTTTTGATATTTGCAACCATAATAAAACAAAGATTTATATTTTTGATATTTATTTTATATATTTAAATGCCATTTAACAAAGAAAAATCAACGAAAAAAATGAGTTTGTGTGTCACCTCTGACACACGTGTCATAGGTTCGCCAACACTGCACTAGGCTAAAAGCCCACAGTTCTGGCTGCTTCCAAACCCCACCTACATTGCACTCGAGTGTTGGAAGTACCAGTTAGACACAAGCCAAGGCAGAGAGGAATTTTCATGAAGAGACCTTGGCAGTTTCTGCTTACCTATTGATTGGTATAATAAAAGGAAGAATATAGTTTTCAATATCAGTTTTCTTTGTCCTGATTCTTTAGAAGTACATCAACTGGAGGCTTGGCTGCCATTTATTTTTTTATTTTCCAAAATGTTGCCTTAGATATAGAAATAAATGGAATCATTGCCTTTGACATTTTAATTCTAACATATGCACATGGTAAAAATTCAAACAATGTGGGAAGGTATACAATGAAAAGTGCTTCTCCTTCCTCACTGACCACAAGCCACTTTCCACAGGCAAGCCCTATCATTTCTCATGCATCTTTAAAAACTCCTATTATGTTATTTTGTACCTTTATCTTTTTTTTTGCCTTACTAGTACTTTAGATGCTTTCCTTTAACTCGATTGGTATTATTTTGTTAAACATGGCTTCATACTTTAAGTGTACTTGGGGAGGACAAATTGGACACCTTTTCTCCCCCACTCTCACCACTGTCTCTTAATATGTTTTACTGCCTCTCCTTTCTGATGATAACTTGGGTACATCCTATAATTTTGACCCTTTTAGTTGTAAGAACAGTCTCCTTTTGGCAACTTATACTCATTTTCAAGTAGTTAAGTACCTCCCAAGTTAAATAAAACCCCGAGTCTCACCTCTAATGCCTAGCTTCTCTCCCCTCCCCCCCTTCCAGTCTTAGGCCATACCCACCTGAGACCTCTGAAAGGTGGGCATGGCCTTCCTTTACTTTTTCCCCTCTACTCAGTTTTTCTCTACTTCCCAATTCAGTACTTCCAGGGGGTAGGAGGTTAGATAAAGGAGGAAAAATCACTTTTCTTATCTAGTGCATCATGGAGGTCCTCTCTTGACTACTACTGGCTGAGTGAAGTTCTCTGTGGCAAGTATCCAAATGCTGGTTCTTTGTAAGATGCATACTTGGGCCCCCACACCAGATTCATGACATGGGGAGGCCACTCCGACTGAGCCTACCTGTGGCCATTTCCCTTCCCTATCTCCACTCCTGCCTCTGGTGATACCTGGACACTAATTCTCTTTTCCTGCATTTAGCCTTCTAGTTGGGGTGGGTGATGAAATGATGGTTTCTTTAGAATTTTATTAGTTCTGCAGAAATGTGTTTAGCAACTTTTCTTTAGAATATACTAATTGACTATCACCTTCAATAGTCGGTCTCTGGAGAAATTTCTAGACAATAAGAAAAGTCATATCTACACTAATAAAAGAGAAACATGGTAATTAGCATATGACCGCTACCCTTCCCGTTGGCTAATCAGCATATCCTTATGCAAATTAACTGTCAGCCAAGATGGCGGCCGGCAGCCATGCACTGAAGCGAACAGGGAGGCTTGTTTGCTCCAGTGATGGCGAACTCCAACGTTCCCCGCCTGACTTGCCGGCCTCTCAGCTGCAACTCTAAGAAACTATGTACTATGTTGCAAATATAGAAGCTAAACAAAACCCCAGAAACTGGCTTTCAGTCAGCCGGGCTTCAGCCAGCCTGACCACAACATTGTATCAAATACAGAAGGTAAAGGCCAGAAACCTGCTTTCAGCAGCGAGGCCTCAGAGCTAAAGCTGGCCCAGAATAGAAAAAGAAAAAAGAAAAAAAGGAGCAGTTGGGAGCTTCAGTCACCCGCCAGCTGGAAAACGGCCCTCAGCCCCTCAGCCAGCCTGGCCAGGCACCCCAGTGGGGACCCCCACCCTGATCCAGGAAACCCTTCAGGGCAAACCAGCCAGCCCCCACCCATGCACCAGGACTCTATTCTATATAGTAAAAGGGTAATACGCCTCCCGGCACCGGGATCAGCGTGACAGGGGGCAGCGCCCAAACCCCCTGATCGCCCTGCGGCTCTGTGAGTGACAGGGGAAGGCGCCCCAACCCCCTGATCAGCCCTGCTCTGTGCCTGATAGGGGGGAGCTCCCCAATCCCCTGATCGTCCTGCGGCTCTGTGTTTGACAGGGTGCGGCGC
Organism: Myotis lucifugus; assembly: GCF_000147115.1. Lineage (NCBI taxonomy): Eukaryota > Metazoa > Chordata > Mammalia > Chiroptera > Vespertilionidae > Myotis > Myotis lucifugus. The sequence continues at coordinate 996,106 of NW_005871214.1, read as the reverse complement.
CCCAAGCCACCCCTCCCCGTGGGCCCTGCTCTGTGTGTGACAGGGTAGAGCCATAACCTCCCCGTTGGCCCTGCCCTGAGTGTGACAGGGTGCAGCGCCCCAACCCCCTGATCCGCCCTGCTCTGTGTGTGATGGGGGGGTGCCCCAACTCCCCTATCGGCCCTACTCTGTGAGTGACGGGGGGAGCTCCTCAACCCCCTGATGGGCCCTGCTCTGTGCATGACGGGGGGAGCTCCCCAACCCCCTGATCGACCCTGCTCTGTGTGTGACAGGGGGCAGCGCCCCAACCCCCTGATTGACCCTGCTCTGTGTGTGACAGGGGGTGGCGCCGCAACCTCCCCATCGACCCTGCCTTGAGTGTGACAGGGGGCGGTGCCCCAACCCCCAATTGGCCCTACCCTGAGCATGCCTGAGGGTGGCATGGCAACCTCCCAATCCGCCCTGCTCTGTGCATGACAGGGGGCGGCGCCCCAACCTCCCAATCGGCCCTGCTCTGAGCCTGACTAGGGGCTGCACCTAGGGATTGGGCCTGCCCTCTGCCACCCGGGAGCAGGCCTAAGCCAGCAGGTCGTTATCTCCCGAGGGGTCCCAGACTGTGAGAGAGCACAGGCCGGGCTGGGGGACCCCCCCTCCTCACCCCCCTGAGTGCACAAATTTTTGTGCACTGGGCCTCTAGTTTATATTTCAAGTTTAATAAGTGCCTTTGAGTCATATAAACTCAAGTTATTTTCTGAGTTCTACTGTATACCAGCTTGGGCAAGTGGCTTTCTTTCTCTGAACCTCTGTTTTTTCAATTGTAAAATGGGAATAATGATAATTACCTTGTAGGGCTGTCATGGGGATTACAGCACAGTGCCTGATACTTAATGGGAATATAACACAATGTGGTTAACTGTGATCTTAATTATTATAAGAAAGATGCACATGATGAAGAACAATTGAGTGAATAACTTTGGGATGGGAGTAGTCAGTTATGAACAAAATGTGATCTAATTGATATATGAGAATATATATTTGAAATAGTTTAAAAAAGCAATGGTGTCAGATCCCAGAGTAATTCAGCTTTGGGAGGTTCTCTACAATTTCTTCTGCTGATATTACGAGACAGTTACAGAATTTTTCTTTTTGAGATTAGGGGGTGGCATATAACATACCATGTAGTTTTCTTTTTAACTGCTATTATTACATAATGAAAACTTTAAAAATTGGTATGACCTTTCTTAAGCTGTGACAAAAATAGTTGCTCTATGCATTTGTGTAAGGGAAATAATGTGACTGAATGTGAAGAGAGTTGGGAGACAATAGAGGGTTAGCAACAAGTCACACAGTGGGTGGTCTCATTTTCTCAGATTCACACAGTGGGTGGGTCTTGTTTTCTCAGATTCACACAGTGTTTCAGGACATGGTTGGAAGTGCTTAGCCTGAGATGACTTTTCCAGCAGCCCAATCCCAAACTTCCATCTACCTTCCAGGAGGTCTTACTGTTTAGAAAGGAAAGGAGCTGTCTGCTACCTCTAGAAAAGGGGCAGTTGAACAAACCATAGGCTGTGTTACTAACTCTTCAGCTTATCTTCTGGAAGATGAAAGTGTTATTTGCGTGGCCACTGGAAGTCCTCATCTGCTACGTGCATGAAAGGTTAGAGAATATCCTGCAAGTGGCAATCATTAGAATAAATGACTAAGAGAGATTATCCTCAATAAAGCTTTTCCTGATCCCACCTTATCCCACCACATCCTCCAGATGTACCTCCCCTGTGATAATTCATACCTCTCTCCAAGCACTTAATTATAGTCTGCCTAGAGTATTTGTTTGTCCTTTACTAAACCCTTCAAGCCAGGGTATTTGTCTTATTCATTTTCTTTTTTGTAACCTGTATGTTCCAGGTCTCACCAACACACGACTGCAAAATAAGGTCACAGAGTTTTGGTTTCGTGCAGAGTAAAACGTTGTGTATTATTCTACTGTGGTTTTGACAACAGAACTGAAGAGCTCAGCAAGTTAAATTACTCTAGCAGATTCCTATCACAAAGGGAAGGGATGTCTTTAGTAATAAAACTGAGAGCATTATAGTTCAAGTATATTCTTGACATCTTGGAGCCATTCTTGCTTTTGAAAGAAGTGACTGTGTTTAGAGGCAAGATTATACTACAAGAGCTAGTGGGCCACTCTTCCTTTCCAGCTGGAATTGGTGGGAGAGCCTAGCCAATGTGTCCATAAAAAATGGACTCAAAGTCAGATGCCTCAGCATCCCTATCTTTATTCCCTTGTTTGGCAATTCATCACAGTCACAGTGATCTTTGACTGCACCAAAGGAGGTATGGATTCTATTTTTCTTAACATTATCTCTCCACTACTAATAATTCACCATGGAGTAAACGTGGGAGATTCTGTGCCGGGTGCCACATGCAGCATTTATCAGCTACTCATTCCCTTTATTGATTTTTAGGGAGAGAGGAAGTGAGAGGGAGAAAGAAACATCGATGAGAGAGAAACGTTATCGATTGGCTGCCCCTACTGGGGATCAAGCCTACAAGCCGGGCATGTACCCTGACTGGGAATCCAACCAGTGACCTCTTGGTTCATGGGTCGATGTTCAACCACTGAGTCCCACCGACTGGGTGATCATTCCCCTTAATATTTACTGAGAACAATGCTAGAGAACAATATGCCCAAAGTATTGAAGGAGGGAGGGAAAGGGGGAGGGGGAGAGAGAGAGAGAGAGAGAGAGAGAGAGAGAGAGAGAGAGATTATTTGTCTTCCTCACTCCATTAGACTTTTAGCCCCTGGGAGACCCATCTGTATCTTTTTAAAATTGTAGTTTTTAGTTAAAAATAGACTTTTTGGAGTATACAGTTTTATGAATTTTAATACATGTCTTGATTTATGTGATTTTCACTACAATCGTGATAAAATTCCATCATCTCCAAAGCTCTCTCATTCTGTCCTTTTGTAGTCAAACCTCTTCCTACCCTTAGCCCCTGGCAACCACTGATCTATCTGTTCTCTCTCTCTAAAGTTATTCTTTTTCCAGACTGTTATATACACAGACTCATAGAGTATGCAACTTTTTGAAACTGGCGTCTTTCACTCAGAACATGTATTTAAGATTCATCCATATTGTTGCATATACCAATAGTTTGTTCCTTTTTCTTGCTGAGTAGTATTGCATTGTATGGGTATAGCAGTGTGTTTATTCATTCAACCATTGAAAGGCATTTGTTTGTTTTTAGTTTTTTGGTGATTGCAACCAGAATTCTTATAAACACTCATGTAGGTTTTAGTGTGAAATTAGGTTTTGATTTCTCTCAGGTAAATGTGTAGGAGTGAACTGCTGGGTCATATGTAGATGAATATTCACTTTATGAGAAACGACTAAGCTGTTTTCCAGAGCATCATTTTGCATTTCATCAGGCAATGCCTGAGGGTTTCAGTTGCTCTGTATTCCTGTCACCTGGTGTTGTCAGTATTTTTCTTAGCCATTCTAATCAGTATATAGTGGTATCTGCCTTTCTAATCAGTATGTAGTGGTATCTCATCATGGTTTTAATTTGATTTCCCAGAATGGCTAATGATGTTGAACATCTTTTTATGGGCTTATTTACCTTCTGTATATTATCTTTTGTGAAGTCATTTGCCCATTTTTAAATTGGGTTGTTTGTTTTCTTAACATTGAGCTTTGAGAGTTTTTATATGTTAAGTTGCAGATTCTTTGTTGAATATGTGATTTGCAAACATTTCCCACTAGCTTGTATATTGTCTTATTATTTTCCTAACTGTCATTTTTAAGAACAAAAAAGTTTTTATATTAATAAAGATAATTCATCAACTTTTTTCTCTTCAGGATTGTGCCGTGCCTATAATCTCTTTTCTTAGCTCAGATCATGAAGATTTTCTCCATATTTTCTTTGGAATGTCTTGCAGTTGTATATTTTTAGAATTTACATCTATGATCCATTTGATTTAATTTTTGTATAAGGAATATTAAGTAGGTCAAAGTTTATTTTACATTTTGCACATGAACTATAAACCAAGTGTGTTGGAGCAATTTGTTGAAAAGATTATCCTTTCTCTATGGAATTTTTTGCACCTATTAAAAATTAATTGGGCATATTTCTGAGAATTTACTTCTGGACTCTATTCAATTCCATTGACCTATGTGTCTATACTTTCCCTGGTATCACTCTGTCTTGATTATTGTAGCTTTATTGCATAATCTTAATAATGGGTACTGTGATTCCTCTAATTTTAGTATTTTTTTTTCAAAATGGTTGTGGCTATTCTGGTTTCCTTTTCTTTCAATATAAATTTTAGAATCAACTTGGCTACCTCTACCAAAAATTCTGCTGGGGATTTTATTGGAATTGTAGTGAATCTACAGATCAATATGAGGAGAGAAATGGAGAGTTTTCTCATGCTGAGTCTTTCAATCCATGACAAGGTATGCTTCTCAATTTATATAGGCCTTTGAATTCTTTCATAGGTGTTTCTTTAGTTTTTTTACACACAAATACTGTCCACATTTTGTTAGATTTATACCAAAGTATAAAAGATTATTGACTACATGTATGGGGATCTATTTTCTGAGCTCTCTATTTTGTTGCATCGATCTGTCTTTTACTTTGCCAACACACACAGTGTCAATCACTGTATATTTGTAACAAGTCTTGAATTCAAGTACCACCAATCTTCTTTAATATTGTATTGGCCATGTGGGTCTTTTAACTCTCCATATAAACTTTAGAATTAGTTTGTTTATACCCACAAAAATAACCTTCTGGGATTTTGACTGGGCTATTCACTTTTTAGAATCCTCAAATAGCTATTTTATACATTTTGTAGAAGTTTATAGCACCATTCAGTGGAAGATACAGAGTGTACTAGACATACTCAATCATAGCTAGAATCACATTTACAGACTTACGGTTCAATCATATAAAAAGGATGGAAACAATATAAAAGTGTGTACCCACCTTCTACACTAAGAAGTAAAATATTATGAATATTGATGACTATCCAACTTAATTGTTATAATGTTTACGATGCAGAATTTATAAGTAAGCATTTATGATGCAAATCTTTACTATCAAAAGTGAGCTGCCATCCAAAGTATTTCTCTTTTCATTTTTGAAACACCTTTATTGAGCTAGAGCACGTACATTTACAGTTTATTCAGTTAAAGTGTACAATGCAATGGTTTTTAGTATATTTACAGATGTGAGTAACTATCACCACAGTAAAGTTTTATCACCCTAAAAGAAACTCTGTACCATTTGGTTATCACTCTCTATCCCCATATCTTCCCTACCACCTTAAGAAATCTTTAGGATCTTCAAATCTTTATTTTCTTCAATTTTCTGATGCAGAATTTATAGGTAGTTAGTACTCCTCCTACCCAACTACTTTTTAAAAATGTTGATGCATTTTAGGACTGAGGCAGAAATGTAACATGCTATTATTAACTCTCTTATTCACAGCAACTTCTATATCATTTTAAATAATATTTGGTTGACTCAGGGTTGGGTCTCCCTAGGAGGAAGCCTAGACTTTGGGTCCCAGCTAACTGAACATCACAAGAAGCAATTCTCACACTCTATTTTTTTTTTCTGTGAGAGTATGCTAGTAGGAATTCTGTATATTGAGCAGCATTTCTCTCATTGCACCTGGGTAATTTTGAATGATTGTGATCCTTGGTGGGATATGTTTGTGCACAAAGGGTAAAGCAATCTGTCACTGCAAACATGCTTCCAGTTTTTGTTACACAGTCCAGGGACCAGAGTTCTATAAAAACTAATTCTGAGGGCTTGCCAGCTTAATTTTCAGGTAAACTGCCCAATTGATAGTTTTCCTATGAAAAATCTGCCATTATTTATTTGAGCATCTATTTCTGAGAAACAAAGTTACATAGATCCTCAGGAACAGACCCAGGGGTTACACTGGTCTGCCATTCTCAATTCTCATTCATGTCATCTCTATCCTTGGAGACCTCGCCGCCTCTGGGAAGCTCAGCGCCTGCCGGTTGTTCCCCACCCCACAATGTTCAGTGTCCTAACATTGACTGACCACTCTCTGTTTCTTCCTTCTCATCTTTAAATGGCTAAATCCTGGAGTTCCAATTCCTAACACTGGGCCAGGGCACTGTGTGAATCTAAGCAAAAGAGAAAATCCACTATCAAAACTATTTTTAACCCTCTACTTTGTTTTATTTTGACTTCAAATTCAGTTAACATTATTTTTCTTAAACATATTTAAGGAGAAACTAGAAGCAGTCTGAACTATAGCACGTTGTCTATATTTCTATTATAATTACCTTTTCTCCATTAAACAATAAACTCCTCGAGGATGTTCCCATTCAATCCCCGAAATGACTTGCACAAGCAACTTAATGCCCAAATACTTACTAATCATTGTCTTACATGAATATCAGAAATGAAGACAGAGTTTAGGCAAAATATCTCAAACTGGCTTAGAAACTGATTCTGGATATTTCATGAACTAGTGTAACCTCAGTAAATGTTTGTGGAAAGAATTAAAACAATAAGCAAACTTATTTCATATGACTGGATGAATATAGAACCAGTCACTTTTTCACATTTAAGTCTGATAGTCATGTTTTTTGGCCTCTCAACTTGTGAACTATCCTCAGGTTATTAGCTTTGGAGTTGTCTATAGCTGGATGATCTGGGAAAGGGTCTCCTGCAATTTTTGGATTTTACTAGAAGATTTTTCTTTCGTTAATGATTAAGACCTCTTTTGATATAATTGCCAATTTCTTGGTAAATGAAATATTATGTAATTCTCCTTGAGGCATTTGCTTTGTAGTGCATTTTCAATGAACTGTTTGTATTAATAAATGAGATGAATAAAAATTTGAGTCTTTGCACTGTGTTCACATAAATGAATGGTGGTGAAATATACAGGGGTGGATGGAATACTTTATTTCTGTATAATTGGGTAATATACTTATTAAGAGGTTACCAGTCAGAGAAAGACAAATATCATTTGATTTCACTTATATGTGCAATCTAATGAACAAAATAAATAAAGTTGAAACAGACTCATAGATACAGAGAACAAACTGACAGCTGTCAGGGGAGGGTGGGTGTGGAGGGCTGGGTATAAAAGGGGGATAAATGGTGATGGAAGGAGACTAGACTTTGGCTGGTGAACACACAGTACAATATGCAGATTATATAGGATTGTACTCGAAACCAATGTAACCCCAATCAACCTATCTATCTATCTATCTATCTATCTATCTATCTATCTATCTATCTATCTATAAAGCTAATATGCAAAGTGTCCCCTTGGGAGTTCAACCGGGAGTGCAATTGCTCGCTATGATGTGCGCTGACCACCAGGGGGCGGCGCAGCATGAAGGAAGGCCCCAGCCTGCAGCTGGAAGGCCCTGATTAGCCCTGATTGCCAGCCAGGCCTAGGGACCCTACCTATGCACAAATTTCATGCACCAGGCCTCTAGTAAATTCAATAAAAGTAAAAAAGAGATTGTCATAGTGACTTCAAGTGATTCTTTAAAACTTTTAGGTAGTGAAATTCTGAATTTCTGTACAGCTCTTTTGAACATTCTCTAATTTTGCAAAGAGATTCAATATATATAATTTACATAAATAGATATTGTGTGAATAAGGGCAATTTTATAATTCTGAGCAATTGTACCCTCTAACCTTGCATTTATACTTGAAATTCAGTATAAAAATGTAGGTTATTCAAAATTTGTGTCTTACCATCTTCCAGTAAAGCATAAAAATTTGTAACAATTTTTTTAAGTGGTAAAAAGGGATATCTCTTTTTTTATTTGGTCAATACTTCCAAACCTCTGGGAGAGTGAATTGACTTAAAATTTAAATACAGCTTCTATTCAACATGTAAGATTTATGAGTGAGTTCTATTGTCAGCAAAACGTGTGCCCTCTTCCCTGCTGACTTTACAACCTGCATCTGCTTCTGCATACCATGAAAGCAACAACATACAACACGATTTATCAATCCTTTACAATTGGGCAGTGTAGACAAGGAAACATGTAGTTTGAAGATAACGACAAACATACTGAGCTGTGTAAGGTATTTCTAATGCTTTTCCTTTTCAGGGCTTAGTGTTCTGTAGGGAATCTGATAGAAAAAGTAGGACTAAATCGTAATAGTGATGGAGAGGAGAAAAATCATTTCAGTTTTGGTATCATTTTTGGTGAGCATGGGGACAGACAGGAAATTAACCTTTCCTTTGGTAAATATCCCTACTGTCTCTCAACAAAATTTAACTGCTCTCCACTGAGTTTTTCCACAAAAGGACTAACAAAGCAGTTTGGATCAATAAAAACAGCATAATTTGCAGGCAATCAAAATATACTTGAATTCCACCTTGTCCATTAACCATTAGTGTGACCTTTGTTTAGGTCTTTAGCCATTTTGAGCCTCAGTTTTCTCATATATAAAATGACAGTGAACTCATCATCTTCCCCACCCTTAAATTTGCTCACATTTGGAAATTGGCATTGCCATTCACCTCATAGGCAAAAACTCCTCTACCCCTTCTTATTTCTTACATCCAGTTAGCCACCAAGAACTCTTGGTTCACACTGCTGATGTCTTCATTCTCTTTCCCAGCACCTGATGCTTGGACTTCTACCATAGGATTCTCCTGCTCATGCTGCCTTGGGCAGTTCAGATGCTGCCTCTTCAAGGAAAACTGACCTCCCCTGATAGTTTGTCACCTTCCTCTGGCTGTGTCTGCAACTTACATGATCATCTTTTGTAGTGTAATCTGTTCTCTTCATCAGGAGCTGTGTCATAGTCACCTTTGTAACATGAGTCTTAGCTCAGTACCTGGAAACCAGTAGGAGTCCAGTAAATATTTGTTGAATAAGTGAATGAATAAATGATACCCACTTTGCATAGTTCTTGTGAAGGTAATCTGTGGCAAAGTAATTAAATAAATGGTATTTATTGGTCTATGATTATTACTATTCTTTTATCTGAAAAAGTTTGTAAATGTTCAGCATGTTTTTAGGTGGCTCAATGGTAATTATTAAAGGTAACCTATTAATCCAGATATCAATGCCACTGATTAATCAACTTTCTAAGCTGGGATCCTCAAATTAGTTAACTGGGTTTTTTTTGCTGTTGTTTTTTGCATCACAGCAGATGCCAAATTATTTGCAAGGGTTTATCCATCCCTTTTTTTTGCTAGAGTAAATACAGGTAAAACTATCCTCCAGAAGTGTTTTTTTTTTTCTTTTTTTGCCGTATGCTATCCATGACACAGAAAATTCTTATTAGATACAATGTGCTTATGGGGTTAGTTTAGAAGTAATATTTGTTTTTCCTGGGGCACTCAGGTTTCATAAAATTTTACTCAGAACAAATACAATCCTTTACTAAAATTAAGGACAACCCTAAGTCAAGAAAGAATGGGCTCGAAGTGGTTATATGGCAAACCCCTGCCATCGCAATGGTGGTGGTGGTGGTGGTGATGTAACAATCTTAGATAACTGGCAGCAACAGGCTTTTGCAGAGCATATACCAGGCTAGAAGGGACCTCGAGTGAGGAGGGACAAGAGCTGCAGATGTGTGTCATTGGAAACTCTGAACATAAGTCAACCCTTTGAGCAATTTCAGACAGAGGGAAGCAGAGTTCACTTAAATTTGTTTAAAAATCTTGACCTAAGGAATAGTTCTTTGCAACTCAGATCAGAATGGGGAGACAGAAGTGAAAGGGACACAGAAGAGTAAGTAAAATCAGGATGAGAGAAAAGAAGGGGATTCAGATGGGGTCTGGTAGAGACAATTCTTTGAATCAGAGCTGCTTAAGGGTTTTACCAGTTCCTTGGTAAAGAAGAGCCCAATCTAATTTTACAACACCCTTATATTATGTGTGTATAAGTACAAGCAAACTCATGGCTTAGAAAAATGCATGGGGTACATTTCACTCACGTCAGGAAATTTTTGTTATTATAAAGCCTAGATTCCAGGATCGCTAACTTTAACTTAACGGATCAACTGACGTGCCGCCAATATTCTGATGCTCAGAGAGGAAAGACTGAGAGAGACTGAGAGATCATTGTCTCTTAATCCTTTCTTGAAATGCTAGTCATGTGATCACCAGCCAGAAGATTGAACCCCTCCTACCCCTTCGTACGTGAAAACTGACAGGAGGGGTATGATGGTGATGTGAATTTAGAGATTTAAATAATCTGAAATGTAGACTTCCCATTTCAGTTGTTTCTTTTCCGTGAATATTGACAAGCATTTAACGTTCCCATGCACACATTCCGCTTATCCAAATGAGAAAGCAGTCTGAATAGCTCAGAAGAAGCGTGTTTGGCACTCTGATGTTATCAGAGGCACCTTGTTAAAAGTTGTTTGTGGCTATTGGAAACTTTTGTAAAACTGGCTTTCCTGTTTTGCTGCTTGGAGGGTCTGCTGTGTAGAATGACATGCTTTTTTGATGAGTGTGAATCTTCCAGACTTGTTTCTGTCATCACTCTGACCACAAAGGCTCTTCTTACCAAGACCAAGATGAAGATGAAGCCAGTGATTCCAGGACGTTCTGTGAAAGAGGTTCCTTTGAAAACAAATTTCCTCACTTGATCTTGTTTTCCTGTCATTTGTCACTTTCTTCTGGAAAAGAGAGAGAGCAACAAACTAATTTATTTGATACAAAATCCTGGTTGCTGGTTCATCACTATCTTACTGGAATAAGCTCTGGCCTTAAGCAATATTGAGAAGGTCAAGGAATAATTTTAAGCAAAAGGTCAATTTTTAAAGTATTATCAGAAGCCATAATTTAATTAATGTACAATATTATAATTGTACACTTAGTTTGATTGCATATTGAATGGCCTTGATAATGCTTTAGACATCTTTATATATAAAGCTTATTCTTTTTCTAATTCTTAGTACAGTCTCAGAATTAAAATTATTGGATCAAAAGATCTAAAATTTTTAATACTCTTGAGTCACTATGAAAAGTCCTTTCCAAAAACGGTAGAATTCCTTCTACCAGCACTTGGACCAGCTGTGGGTAAAATTGTCTAGTTTATCATACTTTCCTGATATTAAACATTCTCACTTTTAAAGAAAAAAATTATTTATACATTCATTGAAGAGCCAGGGTGTTTTAATTGGGATTATGGGTGCTTTAGTCTTCTTTCAAGTTTGGTTTTTATTTTTAAAAATGCTTATATTGAAAATGTATATTTTTCCAATCATAAAAAGAAAAAGTGTTTAAAAAAGAATTCACCTCCAAACTTAAGTGCACAATAAAGAAGGTTAAAACAAATGCAAGGAAATGTAACAGGTAGATGTGAAGTGGTTACATTAGTGAGAATGAGTCTAAAGAAGGATGTGGGGTGGATATCCTGATTACTATTTTAAAATGTGCTTCTACCAACTAACAAAAGAATGAAAAGGATATAACCTTATAATTATAGTGTCAGAAAAATAAATTATAAAAAATAAATCATTTTTTCCTAATGATAATTACTTAACAATGTAATGTAGATGTTCTTCCAATAGAATTCTCATGAAATCCTCAGGCTTATTTATCCCCTCATCTCTAAGCCAGATTGTACCCATTTATCCATCATCATCTCTAAGCCAGAGATGAGAACTTGCTCTTTTAAAAGATTTCCACCAGAAAAGGAATTAGTCTCCCAGGTTGACCCATTCCTACAATTTATCAGTGACCTGAAGAATGCACATGCAAATTAAATTTTCTGGATTTAATAGAGATGAGATGCAGCTGTGTAATGATTATTCTTCATGCCTTTTTTTCAATTACAGTTTACATTCAATACTATTTTGTGTTAGTTTCAGGTGTGGTTAGATAGTCATATATTTTATAAAGTGGTCCCCCTAAAATTTCTAGTACCCATCTGGCACTATACATAGTTATTACAATATTATTGACTATATTCTCTATGTTGTACTTTATATCCCCATGACTATTTTGTAACTTCCAAGTTATACTGCTTAATCCCTTCACCTTTTCAACCAGTACTCCCAAACCCCCTCCCCTCTGTCAACCATCAGTCTGTTTTCTGTGTTTATGAGTTTGTTTCATTTTGTTTGTTCATTTATTTTGTTCTTTAGATTCCACATGTAAGTAAAAATATATGGTATTTGTCTTTCTCTGCCTGGCTTATTTCACTTAGCATAATACCCTCTAAGTCTATCTATGCTCTCATAAATTGTAAGATTTCATTCTTTTTAATAGCTGAGTAATATTCCATTGTATTTATGCACCACAGCTTTTTTTTTTTTTTTAACCTATTCATCTATTGATCGGCACTTGGGTTGCTTCCATATCTTGGCTATTGTAAATGATACTGCAATGAACGTAAGGGTGCATGTATTCTTTAGATTTAGTGTTTTTGGATAGATGCCTAGAAGTGGAATCGCTGGGTCATAGGCAGTTCTATTTTTAATTTTTGAGACCCTCCATACTGTTGTCCATAGTAGATGCACCAATCTTCATTCCCACCAAGAGTTCATGAGGGTTCCATTTTTTCAACATTCTCGCCAACATTTATTGTTTGTAGATTTATTGATGATATCCATTCTGACAGGTGTATCCTTCATGCCTTTGACTAAACACTTTTAGTTTACCCTTTTATTTTACGAAGGTTCAATCATTGCAGCTCTTTCATGATCTTTACTCTAAGGTTCTATATGTCCTTTCTCAGCACTGTTATAGCTACTTTGGATCCTCTAAATGCTTAAACTGAATCAGAAGCAGTGGAAGCTGGGTCTCTGACTTGTTCTTTGCCACTCCCAACATTATTTTAATGTACAATAGTGTGGTTCTTCTTCTGTCATGTAAGAGCACTTTTTGTGGTTCTTCTTCTGTCAATGTAATAATAACATTCAATTTTAATATCAATTCTATACTTACTCTCATTGTTCCCATTTCACTGATGGGAAAATTGATGCTTAGGGTGATTAAGTGATGGCCAAAGTCACATGTTCAGGGGAAGAACCAGAACTGAAACATAGCCGAGGGGAAAGGATGTTTCACTTCAGAACTCAAGTTTTTAATAAACTGAGGAATTTGTTAAATCAGTGACTGTGCTTGAACCAGATTTTCTTACATACAGGGTGTCCCCAAAAATGTATACACACTTTGAATAATTAATAATTCCACTGGGTTAAATCTGAAAAGAGAGAAACATCAATTGAACTATCAGCTATTAAAGTGTGTATACATTTTGGGGGGGCACTGTATATTAGAGTTCTTTCTAGTTACCTCTGTTGGATGAGCTTAGCCATTAGTGTTTGGCTATAGGTCTGCCTAATATTGTAGGAATTTATTTCAAATATATGGAGGAGTAGGATGTGGAGTGGTGAGGAACATAGTTTCTAGAACCAGATTGCCATTGATAACTTTGCGAACCTGGGCAAGTTATTTAATCTCTGTGCCTCAGTACTCTCATTAGGAAAATAAGAATGACATTTGTATTTTCCTTGCAGGGTGTGTTGAAGATTAAATAAATTATACATGTGAAGTGTTTAGAAGAGTGCCTGACACACAGAGAGAACCAAATAACTGCTGCTATTATTGTTAAGAGGAAACTTCCCCTGAAAGTTGTGTTCAGGGTAAACCAGGTGAGGAGGTGACCATGTTTCTCAATTTAGTTTCTACTTTGAAGACCACTGGGTAGAGGTGATTCAGATCTGATTGGCTATAAAGTCACTTGAAGCTAGGTGGTCTTGTTCTAACCTCTTCTTCATTGGTAGGGAAGTTTAAATGTTACAGATTGAAATATTTCCTGATTTTTTTGTGTTGTTGTTTTTTTTGGAAGTGGGGATGACAGTGGAGCAAACAATTAAGTGTAGTATATGCCATGAATAAACTTGAAACCCCGTTTACTTTGGAAAAGTCAATAAGATGGCATTAGCAATTTTTTTGTGACCACCTGATCCATACTTACATTCATGGTAACATATTAACTTGAGAATATACTACTCACTGTGGCCATAAACTTAGTGCATAAAGAGTGTTGGCTTCCACTGAGGAAAATATTTTTGTTAAGAAGTTTAACTAAATGGTGCTGTACATGGTGCTGCTATGTACACAAAAATGCTCTCTCTATTTCTCTCTTTCTCTCTCTGTCTAACCACAAGAGACCTAAAGAATGATGAAAACTATCTTTCCTCCTCTAGAAAGGTTGATAAAATGCGGTTATCTTGACAGGTGTGACCCTTAGCAAAAAAAAAAAAAAATGATGTGAGATATATTCATCCTTAATGCCTCTAGGTCTTTCAGGATTAGTTCCCTTCCCTCCATATCCCACCTTCTCTGAAACCTTAGAGTTGCCTCCCTGTCTGTTCAAGGCCTTCTGCCTAGCTCCTTAATAAGGCCTGCCCTCCCAGACACAACCAAGTCCTGTGCCTTTCTTCTATTATTTTATTGTCCATTTTCGGCATTCCCCATTCGGTATCCTGTTTTCTCAGAATCCCCCATGGTACCTGGTTGATATCAGATTTAGCAAATAAAAATTCAGGATGCCCAGTTAATAATTGA
>NW_005871214.1:884570-981467 GCF_000147115.1 Myotis lucifugus | reverse complement strand
TATATATATATATATATATATATATTACTTTGTGTCTCACGTAATATTTGGGACATACTGTGCCAAATATTATTCATTGTTGATCTGAAATTTGAATTTAGCTAGATGCTGTTGAAAACAGAAGTAATAGGGATCCTTGTTATATAGTGAAAGAAAACTTAGCTGAGTTGTGTCCTATTGTTATGTGGAAAGCAGAACTTCTAAGTGAAGCAAACTTGAATATTTAGCTGAGAAGACCTCTAAGCAAAGCCTGGTTTCTTTTTGCTGCTTATAATAAAATATGAGAGGAAAGAGATAGATTGAGGGAAGAAGTCTAAGTGAACATGAACCACGATTTAATGATTTGGAAAATTCTCAGCCTATTCAGATTGCAAAGATGCTGCATTTAGATTTACTGTAAAGAAAGCGTGCTCTGGAGAGAATGCCAAGGGTGTGGCTTAACAATCTTTTGCCAATTCTGTGGAAGGATCAAAAGGTCCAAGCATTTAATCACATAGACCTTCCTTTGAGGAGAGTATGCATGTGACTCCTGCATCCCCTCGGCTATCTCAAGAGAAGTAAAAGATAGAGATGAATCTGAAAGTATTTGTGGAGGAGCCTTTTGTCTAATGGAGTGAATTCCTGAGACATATGGAAGATTCACAATGTTCATAAGGATGTTATACTGTCAGAAATGCTGAAAGCTTAGACTAAAAGGGACAGAGGATGGAAGAAATGAAAGAAAGTTGTCTGACTCAAGTTATTCTACATGTAAGAAATAAGCTTAAAAGTTATTCAGCTGCAAATACGTTCTGCCCTTCATGAAAAGAATGACCTACCAGTGGTTCTCAACCTTCCTAATGCTGCGACCCTTTAATACAGTTCCTCATGTTGTGGTGACCCCCAACCATAAAATTATTTTCATTGCTACTTCATAACTGTAATTTTGCTACTGTTATGAATCGTAATGTAAATATCTGATATGCAGGATGTATTTTCATTGTTTGCGACCCACAGGTTGAGAACCGCTCATAGGCAGTAAGGTTGTTGGCCCAGAGAGCAGAGCTTCATACCCCAGAGGATGGAACTGAGAGCCCAAAGGGCGAACTTTGAACCATAGAAGATTATGCCCAGGCCTTGAAACCTAATGAATTTTTGCCTGTTGGATCTCAATATTGCTTGGAGCCAGTGATTTTTTAAAATTTGTTCTATCTGTCTACCCCTACTTTTGAATGGGAATGACTATAACTGTTTTCTGTCCTTCCATTAAATTTTGGGATCACATAACTCATTTTTTATTATTTTTACAGGTCCACAGATAGAGAGGGATTTTGCCTCACATGGATTATACTGAGAATTATGAACCCATACATTATTCAAAGAATGATATTTAGGACTTTTGAGTTGATAATATTTAGATGAGACTTTGAAATTACATCCATGAGGCATTAAGTTGAGAGTTATGAGGATGTTGGGATTGGGTGAATGCGTAAGAGATGGATGGAAATCTTTGGAGGTCATAGGATGAACTGTAGTAGGCTGAACAGTGGCCTCCAAAATGTTCAGGTCTCAATCCCCAGAATATGTGAATATTTGACCTTATATGGAAGAAGGGACTTTGAAAATATGAATGAATGAAGGATCTTGAAGTGAGGAGTTACCTTGAATTATCTAGGTGGACAGGATAATCCAAGGGTCCTTATTAGGGGGAAGATGCAAGGATGAAAGCAGAGGTCAAAGAGTAAAGAAGATGCTATGCTTCTGGCTTTAAGGATGGGGGAAGAGGCCATGAGCCAAGGAACATAGGTGGCCTCTAGTAGATAGAAGAGGCAAGGAGAAACATAGTTTTGCAGTTCCATTTTAGACTTCTAATCTCCAAAATTGTAAGATAATGTATTTTTTGTTGTTTTAAGTCACTAAGTTTGTGGTAATTTAAAAAATATATATTTTTATTGATTTAAGAGAGGACGGGAGAGGGAGTGAGATAGAAACATCAATGATGAGAGAGAATTATTGATCAGCTGCCTCCTGCACACCCCCTACTGGGGATCGAGCCCATAACCTAGGCATGTGCCCTTGACCGGAATTGAACCAGGGACCCTTCAGTCTGTAGGCCGACATGCTATTCACTGAGCCAAACTGGCCACGGCAGTTTGTGGTAATTTTTTACAGCAGCAATAGGAAACTAATATGCCTGGAGTCCTATATTTTGCCTGGCAATTCTATTCTGGCAATAACTGATTTCATTAGATATCTATTATGGGTCAGAAGTCCTATATACATTAGCACATTTAATTATTTCAGCAAACTTGTGATGTAGTGTCCATTTTACAGATAAGAAAAATGAAGTTCAGAGTTGGTAGTAGCAGAATTTAATTTGAACCCAGGTCTGAGGGGTTGAAAAGTTCAGTTTGTTTGCTTCTTTGTTTTTTTGTTTCTTCCTCCTCCTCCTTTTTCTTCTCCTCCTCCTTCTTATTGCTACCACCACAGTGTTGTCTATCAAGAATCTATTTCTGGGACAAAGTAGGTTTCCGATCCAATGAATTGGATGGTTACTCTCCCTGTATACAGAGGCACCTCTGTTTATAGAGTAAATATTTTCTTGTTTCTCATACAAAAGAAATTCCAGTATAAACTAATGAGCTTCTGAATAAATAAATTGTCCATTATAGTCTACATGCATATTCAAAAAACTATACTTCATAGATCGTATACATATTCTTCAGTGCCAAATGTTCTGGCCTACTCTGCAAGCAAAGGATCCAAGTATTATATATTTCAACGAATGAGCCAAAACAATTAGTTTCCTTAGACAATTAAAAAAGATAATAAGCTAAAAATGCTCTACAATCAGGTTGATAGAGAAGCAAATTTACTGTCCTTATTAGCAGCTTGCTTGCAGTTTCTTTAATTTAAACGAATGAACATCCTAGTAGCTCAGGAGAAAAATAACCCAAATGCTGCAGGCTCAGACCACTGCTAACCAAGGAGCTGGTGTTTCATCGGGGATGGCCAGCTGCACATACTGCTTCTCTTCATTTTCAACCTGAGGTAATTCCACCATCCTCTCCCTGCCCCTCCCAACCCGCTACTAAAATCCCATAAGTGCTGTGATGGAAGAAAAAAAAATCCCACAGAGAGCTTCCAGCAGACTGAAGGTATTTTATGTTCATGTATCTGCCAGTTGACCAGTGAAGAACATCTGGCAGGGCAGCTGGGAGGGTGTCACATGCAAACTGGTCGGGGACCATAAATAGCTTACTAGACACCAACGGGAAGGGCATAGCAACTGGTAAATTGCATCCACTACATTTTACCGGAGCAAATTTGCTGTCAATTCCTTGTTATTTTTCACAGATGAGCAGCTTCCCCCTTCTTCTTCGTTCTCTCACAGTATCACTTAATTATGAAAAAGCACTGAGCGCAGAGCTTAGGAATGTAGTGCTCAATGAATGCTAGTTATTACTTTTTTGCTATGTTATTATTAGAACAAGACAGTTTCCTTGACACATGTTCAATGACTATCCCAGGTTCACTGGCATAGCTGAGTGGTGAGCTTTGGTTGGGAGCTCATAAGACAGGGTAATTCATGGGTCAACTTGTCTTTATGCTTTTTGAGTGATTTAGACAACACATTTTCATTTGGAATAACATACACACCACAGAAAAAAGCTCTCCTTGGTGATGTTCCAATGGAGGGAGGAAGGATTTGTATCTGGCAGGTGTGTTCACTCTGTATTGAACGGTTCACCTCCAGATCTCAGGTTATGACAAGGATAAGTCATTTTTTGCTTCCTTCTAACTGAGAACTAGGAGTTGGGTTGGAAAGGGTTACCTTTTTCATCCTAAACAAGTCGTTAAAAGAACCATTGCAGACCTGGAGATGTGGGGATAATTATGAAGCTAATGTTTTCTTTCCTAATGGAAACGGTCTGGATAAATGGTAGCGATGGGATTTCCTTCAGCCCACACCATACACGGATTCGGCACTTTTATGGAAGGCTGCTTTATTTGTAAAAGACAAGTCAAGTAGTGCTGTTCTTTCAGGATTTTGAATTTAATGTTCTAAAATCTACTGGTAACATTTCAGGTACCTATTAAAAGTGTGTAATAAAAACAAAACAAAATTAGGTAGAAACAACCTACAGCCCTGGCTCCCAGCTTTGGGGTGCATGAGAATTATGGGGGCTGTGGTAATGAGGATGGCTGTGTATGTGGGGGTGGTGTTAAAAATGAAGACTCGTGAATTTCACTCAAGAAATCTGATTTTATAGGTTCAGGTGGAGTGCTAGGCATTTGCACTTTAATATGCAGATTTGAAAGAAAGAAAAGGTCTGTGGGCAAGGGGGTGAACGCTTGTGAAATTGGCTTGGTTTGCATGGGTAGAGTGCGATACTAAGAAGTGTGGAATCTTAGTACCTGAAGAGAAATTGTTTATTTCATGTGATGTTGAACAAGAACCCCTTTGTCCCAGTTGTAAAGTGTAGTGCTTAAGAGACAACACAGCTCAGTGGCATCGCAGGCTACGGGTTCATTTCCCGGGCCTGCTGATTTACTAGCTGTGTGACGTGGGCTCAGTGTCTCAGCTTCCTCATCTGCAAAGTGAGAATAATCATAGCACCCATGTCCCATGTTGTTAGAGACTAAACTAGGCAACGAGTATAGAGATTATAATATATAGAGAGAAACTGTGAGCTACAGTTTTTAAGCACTTTGCATATATGAGCTCATTTAACATTCACAAAACCCTATCAAGTAGGTACTGGTATTATTCTCACTGGACAAACAAGGTTAGCAATTTGCTGGAAGCCACATTGTTAGAAAGTGGCAAGGCTGGGGCTCAGACCCAGGTGGGCTGACTCCAATGCCCCCCTTCATCACCTCCCTTGGTATCCTGCCTCTCCAACAAAGCCTTAGCCATTCATCCTCCTCTTTTTTCCTCCTCCTCCTTCTTTCTTTCTCCTCCTGTCTTTTAGCTCCAGATGAGCCCAACTTCCTGTTAGGTAAAAGGTCATTTTGTGAACTGAGGACAGTGTATTCTGGATCCATACCCACTTCCACAGGTCAGGGAGACGATGCAGTAGAGAGAAGCAGAGTTGTGGCTCCCAAACAGGTAGCTTTCAGCTGAGCCCTTGGCATTTCTAAGTGCTCCAAAGCATCAACTGTCAGGGAGAGGTCAGCTGTCAGAGAGAAGGGACAAGTTGATTGCTCAACCATTTCTATCCATTCTCCTGGGCTTGGATTTTTGGGGGCGGGACAGGGGGCGTTGGGGAGGGGATGGGTCCACATTTCCCCAGCAGGTTAGCCACAAGCACCGTCTTCCCAGAAAGTCTCCTTTGGGGGCCCTGGAGCCAAGTAGGGTAGCTACCAATTATCCCATGTGCCAGGTTCTCACCCAGCACTTTCCGGACACTGTCATATTTTATTATCTCAACAATCTCACACCTAGTTTTAGGACCAGCTCCCCTGCTGGACCCCTTCACCTGCAGCTCTCTGCACTTGCAGAGACTGACTATTGCACATGTAGTGATAGGTCATCATAAAGCTGCCCTCTGGCTGCTCATCGGTGGGTCTGGTCTCAGACCAGTCTGTGGCCTCAGGACTCCTAGCTCTCTCCCTTGCGTGGTACTATACCCCAGCAGCACTTGTGCCCTGCTGTGCAGGAGCAACTTCTCCTTAAATGCTTGCTTGAAGGAGTGGAACTTAGCTTCCTGAGCTGAGCTGTGCTCTTTTTTGCTTGCCTGCTTTTCTGTCACCAGGTTGCTCTGGGAGCAGTGATGCTCTTAATTAAGCTGAGATCTGAGGTGCTTAAAATGCAAAATTCACAGGCAAGCTGGATGGTGCCTGAGGCTGGAAAGGATGCTCTTCACTTTGAGAATCTGCGTCATTGGTAAAAGCTCTCAGGACTGATGGAGCTGACTCACAGAACCAAAGAATGAGTCTCATCCCAGGTGAGGGGAGCCTCGCCGTGGCTAGACTCCTCTGCATTTCCTTCATGCCAGCTGGGAGCTCGGGCTATATTCAGAAAAGAGAAAAACCACGTATGCCTCCTCCTACCAGAAGAGCGCATCCCCGGGCTCACAAGAAGATGAATCCACGAGGTCATGAGGGACTCCCTAAGCAGGAGGATGCTGGTGTTTAGAAAGGATGACGAACAAGAGCTTAGATGTGGACCTGGAGATCACAAGCAAACGAAAGATTGCATCCAGCCCTGGGGAAGCCTAAGAATTAGCTCACTCCCATTGCTCAACACGGGTTCTTCCAACCTCTCCCTGCCCAACATGTGACAAAGGAACATGACCTTCCCAGAGGTGGTTCCCACTCAGCTCCTCCATCTAAGCCCCCACCTCTCACCTGGGCAGGTGTCTGAGGTGCCTTTTTCATACTATTTGTGAAACAAACGTTTTCCAGTCTGGGTGTGCAGGGAGCAGCACTATGCCTCGCCTTTGTGGGGCAGACTAGAACACTGAGTCACTGACCGGTTCTGCTCATTTCAGCCCTGAGTCTGTCTCACCGTGTGCCCGCTGATCAGCCTGATGCCAGAGAGTTGTGTGTGCTCCTAGCTGACTATTCTCCAGGCATCATGGGTACTGGCTGGCCTGGTAGCCCATGACTCCACTCACCAAAGCCATTGTTTTTGAAATAGAATCTGACTAGTAAAGAAGCACTTTTCTCTCATTGAAACTACTCGGCTTTCTAAGTAGAAACTCGCTTGTTTCCAAAGCCCTGGAAATACTGGCAGCTTTGTCCTGTCCTGGATACTGCCAGCCTGGGAAAGCTGTGAAGTACATCATGTAAGGCTTTGGGTCTTCCTCACACACAGTGGGTGTGTTTTTCTCTCTCCTACAACTTCTCTCCTTACCCCTGGCACTGGTCTGGGTCCTTTTCTTATTCTTAATCTCTGATATGGAATTATGGGATAAGCCAAGTATCAGAAGATGATTTCAATAATTTGCCTAGGAAGTTACAAGGATGTACATGCAGCATTTGTGAGGATGAGAAGAAGGAAATGCACATGAGAGATTTTGTTGCTTTTCAGAAATAATTCACAGGATTCAGTGACTGAATGTGGAAAAGAGAGTGGGGGGGCACTATGGGGAGTCTCAGGTGTCTGGCTTGGGTAATGTGTGATGTGGTATTGTTCATAGGACCAGGAGGAGATGTGGAGAAATCAGTTTGGAATAAAAGATGACTTGAATTTTGGATATATTGAGTTTGCATTGCCTGGGATGTGAATGCAGAGATGTTTGCAGGCACTTAAAAATCAATGGATTCAATTAAAGAGTGAAAAGAGATGAAAATACAGAAGTAGGAGGGGTCAGCACACAGGTCCTGTTGGTGCCTTGATACTAGGTGAGTTTGCCTAGGAACCAAGAGGAGAAGAGTGAGACTTAGGGCATTGATTTTGTGTATAAACTTATATGACCTTTGAACACTTAAAAGATCATTATAAATGCATTGGAAAAGAAGGCAAAAGAGCTTTGGTTAGGCTGTTTGGAGTTTTGTTTCAGAGTAAGTGGTCTGCAATGGCAAATGACATCTCAAGTCCCTTCCCACATGTTGATCTGTGAGGCCAGGATGAACAAAGGGGTGTATTTTTAAGTGAAGCTCTATTTTACAGAAGAGAAATCAGACTTTGAGCTGAGGTAGCATTTTCCCTTTCACCTCCAATTTAAGCTTTCATTGAATTTGGAAATCATATCTTTCTTTATCTGGGTCAAGGACTCGTGAGGAAAACATTAAGTGAGCTCAGTACAAAACAGCATGTTCAGATGTTTGCATTAAACCCTCTAAACTGCTCACGCAGAGAAAATGGAAGGAAAGAAAAGGCAAGAATAAAGAAATTTCTTAACAGATGGCTATCTGTGAGGTTTTTTTCCTTCTTATTGACTTTAAACTTAGCTACTACAATCATTTTGAAACTAAACCATACCTCTTTGGTAAGTGGATAACTGGCTTTAACTGCCATTGTTGTCAGAGCCCTTCAACTCACCACCTCCCTCCCCTGCCCCAAATCTAAGTAAGCTCTTTGTGGAAAGTGTTGAATATTCTCAGGATTTTAGTTTCTTTCTGTTGTTCAAACCATGACATATGCATCATAAATAGAACAATCCTTTAAGTGTGTCCTGGCTGGTGTGGCTCAGTTGGTTGGATATCATCCCATTTACAGAAAGGTTGCTGATTCATTTCCCTGTCAGGGCACATGCCCTGGTTGGGGGCTCTGGATGGAGGGTGTGCAGGAGGCAGCCAATCATTGTTTCACTCTCATATGGGTGTTTCACTCTCTCCCTTTCCTTTCTTCTCTCTCTCTAAAAAAAGAGTTTATGAGGCAAATTATAGCAGGACCATCTGATTAGTAAATAATTCTATGTTTAATTATATGGAAAAAATCTTAGAAATCTAACAGATAAATCAGCATAGGATATAAACATTCATTTTCAGGAAAAAAATGCAAATTGGAATATAGAAAAATTTCTTCCATGACAGTAATGAAAAGACCTAAAATTTAAACAAAATTTAAGGCACATTTAAAATCTCATTCAATTATAAAATCTTTCTAAGTAGATAAAACTCAATGCTGGAAAGTATGCCATGACATTTTCTCCCCGTTATATTCTAGTTGCAGTGGAAGTTGGCACAATGGTTTTATAAGTAACACCATAGTATAGTTATAGACTCATAAAAATGCTCACACCATCTGACTCAACAATCCCACTCCTCTGAAATTTATTTTAAGGAAATAGTCCAAAAGAAAAAGAAAATCCACATATTTGACATTCCCGTTGTATGTTATCTATAGAAAGAGCATTTGGAGAGAACCAAAGTGTCCCAAATGATTAAAAATTTGCTTTAGAAAATTATGCACCTTGATGCAATATAATGCTAAAATTATTAAAATTGTTAATCATTAAGACTGTGTGGAAATAGGGAAACTGGTTAATGGACACTTTGGGAAGAGAAAAAATATATAAAAAGGAAACTATTTTACAGCAGAAGGGAAACTGTGTGGCTGTCCCCGTTTCTCTGTGGTCAGAAGTGAGCTCTCCACAGTCAGCTGCTGGTAGTCATCATTATTTATGGATTGAACCTGCCCTGTGCAAATCTAATATGTACAAATGAAATGGGTGGGGAAATTAAATGAACTTTTAACGTAAACACTCCCTAATGTCACTTTTCAGACTATATACAAGACACAAAATATAAAAAAATCTCAATTTTTCAAAAGTAGATAATTTTGAAAATAGTACATTCCTTTATACACAGTCATAAAAATATACTTTAGAAGAAATATATTATTGGCATATATATATATATATATATATATATATATATATATATATATCTGTGTTTCGGAGTCCCAGGTGAAAAATCCTATGTTCTGGATGTGATATTATACTATGGGTATTAGTATTGTACTCATCCTGAAAACTGTATAAAATCACATAGTTAAAATGTATTCACTGTGTCTCAGGTAACAACAGGCAACAGAACACAACATGTTAACTGGTAAGTGAAGTTTCATGCCATAGATGTGGCCCTATAAAAACATATACTGGTTATATATTATAGAAGTATGGTTAATTTTTGAGTAGCAAGTCAAATGATAGAAATACATTTAATGAATTTCTCTTTATTACATATATTACAGAGTCAAAACTAATATATCACTAAGACTGGCACAAAGTAAGCTGGCACAGACAAAACATTTGAGTGAATTCTTAAGCCAGGAGCTGTAGTGCTATTGACATTTGGGGTGGATGATGCTTTGTTATGGGTTGGGGTGTGTGGTTGTTCAGTGCATTGTAGGGTGTTTAGCAGTATTCCTGGTCTCTATTGACTAGGTACAGTAGCGCCCTCCCTCAGTTTTGACAACCAAAAGTGTCTCCAGACATTGCCAAATGTCCCAAGTTGGGCAAAATCACTCCTGGACAAATATTAACTATTTCAGTAAAAAATAACACAAGTTGTGTGTGTGTGTGTGTGAGAGAGAGAGAGAGAGAGAGAGAGATAATAAGTAGAAAAATTTTAATTAATTTGAATGGAAATATAGTAGTTCCTTCATTGCTTTTGGCTCATGGATTACGGTCGGCATAGATTTATATCTAATATGTTCCAGGTATAACCTAATCTCGAACTCAGGTCAGATGGTGCACTCTGTTTTTTGTTGAGAAAATTATTACTAGCATAAACTTCCCAGTAGTGATGTTTTGTGTTTTACACTTAGTTTATTTTAGTTCTGGACTTAAGGGCTTGTCCTCTCTCTAAAATAATGGCTCAACTGATGCAAAGTAACTTTTGGATTCAGCCCTCCTTGCCCCCATTCTCTTTCTTTCTGTTCTTTCTTGTGTATGGGTGTGGAAAATGCATCTTATATTCTAGAAAATATTATAATTTTTAAAATGTGATTAAAAATATGAACCTACATGCGTTCTACTTCCAGAGTGTGCATGGAACGATCTGCCTGTGGACACAGACCCTCAGCCTTCAGAGACCTTCCGCTTGTCGGGGTCACAGCATTGTAATAGAGAATAGACTTAGAAGTCAACGAGGCATCTATTGAAACTCCTTCTGGCATAAATCAGCCAAGTATCATTAAAAAGCTTTCTATTTGCTAAATATCCATAATTTTAAAAACTAGGTTAATAATACCACATTATAGGGTTTTAAGGAGACCTAAAAGGGTGACTGTGGTGAAAGACCTAGTACTGTACCCAGGCGTACAGAGGGCTATATTGATTGTTTCCTTCCAATCTTCCTTCCTGTGTGAAATCTGCTTTGTTGTATGAAGCACCAGTGCTTTTGAAAGCAACCCATGCTCTACTGTATTGCTGTTGGGCTGCCATAACAAAGCACCACAGACTGGGTGGCTTAGAAAACAGAAATTTATTTATTCACAGTTCTGAAGGCTAGAAGTGCAATATCAAGGTGGAAAGTTGATTCCTCCTGAGTCCTCTCGCCTTGACTTACAATGGCCATCTTCTCTTTGTGTCTTCACATCGTCTTCTTTCTGGCCATTATCTGTGTCCAGATTTCCCCTTCTTATAAGGACACCAGTCATAAGGGATTTGGGCATACTCTAATCATCTCATTTTAACTTAATTACGTCTTCAAAGACCCTATTTACAAATACCATCGCATTCTGAGATACTGAGGGTTTGGACTTTAACATTAATTTGGTAGTGGGGGGTGCATCATTCAGCCCATGCCCTGCCCTTCTCTTCACTGAATCTCAGAGAAATATTCCAAGAATAAGCTCTGCTAAGATCCCTGTCAAGCCCACATTGACAGTGCCTCATCATTCATTATTATCTACATTTCCTCTTCCTACGTGTTTTAAATATTTTGGCAATAATTGCAAAAACACACAGAGAAAATAACATAAAATATAAAATTGACATGGCTTAGTGAATATACTATTGAACTTGCCATCCTTTTTTATTTTATTTTAGAGACAGGTAAGGAAGGAGGGAGGGAAGGAGAGAAAGAGAGAGAAGGAGAGAGAGAGAGAGAGAGAGAGAGAGAGAGAGAGAGAGAGAGAGAGAGAAGAGAGAGAGGTGAGAGAGAAACATCTATTTTTGCCTCCCACACATTCCCAGATTGGCGATTGAACCCACAATATGGGTATATACCCTGACCTGGAATAGAACATGCCAGCATTTTTGATGTATGGGACAAAGTGCCAAACAACTGAGCTACCAGGCCAGGGCCCAGGTTTTTTTTTTAAATCTTTTACTCACACATTGAGTGGGTCTGTCTACAAACATCTATTGAGCATTCATCACATCCCAGGAATTTTTTCCCTGGGTCTTTGGAGATAAGAATAATATAATACATAGTGTTTGCCTTTGGCACCTCAGAGTGAAGAGGGAGTGAAAGAGAAAATGAGAGAGAGAAAGACTCATGCATAGATAGTTCTGAAACAAAGTAGTTGTGTAAAAGGGAGAGAAACCTAAGATCTGATACCAAATTTAAGTAATGACCATGTTATTCTAATTTTAAAAATGGGATTTGAAAGTTTCCTATACAGATGAGGCTGAGAGATAAGGGTTAGGTTTTGGGAACTACAGTCTAGCTACTCCTTACTCACATCTTAAAATAGACTTAACCTAGACTACTGACTTGCTTATTGTAAAAATAAAAGCCCAAAGTTTAAATAATCTAGAAATTGAACTAATTTTTATGCCTAATAAATTAACAGATTCCTCTATTTTTAATGGTGTTATTTGTGCTTATAACTTTATCTTAAATTTATAGATATCAGAACTTCAGATGCAGCATCTTAGCTTGAGTCTATGCATCAAATGCTAAAGTGCTAAACTACACCCCCCCAAAAAATACTAAAAATACTAAATACGAATACTAAGAAAGTGCTAAGGATATCAGGAGGGATGCAATAGCAAGAGTGCTGGGAGACAGTGATCATAAAGTCAACATTGAATCTTACATCCCCTATCAAGCCAGGTCATACAAATAGTTTTGACTACATGAGTTTTAGGTGGATACAATATAGAGGAGGTCTGGTAGAGACTTATCAGCTGGTAGCACTGGAAAAGAGAAGAGAAGCCCTAAGAAAGAGTCGAAACTGGAGTAACCAGGAGCAAAGGTCACTCTGGGTGTTTGCAGGGGAAGGAGTGGGCACTTTCCTTGGCCACCATCCTGAGTGGCTTCTATGAAATTGGCAGACATGGGTAAAAATTCATTTTTTTAAGAAATAGAGTTTAATTTTAAGAGCAGTCTTAGGTTCACAGCAAAATTGAGAGGAAGATAGAGATGTTCCTCTATACCCTTGCGCCCCCATTTTCAACCTCACTCACTAGTGTGGTTCATTTGTTACAATTAATGAACCTACATTGGCACATCATTATCACCTCGAATCCACAGTTTACATTAGGTTCACTCCTGGTGTTGTACATTTTATGGGTTTAGACAAATTGATAATGACATAGTTTCACTGCCCTAAAAATACACTGTGCTCCACCTATTCCTCCCTCTCTCCACACAAATACTTGGCAACCACTGATCTTACTGTCCCAGTTTTGCCTTTTCCAGAATTTCATTAGAGTTGGAATCATTCAGTGTGTAGTCTTTTCGGAGTGGCTTCTTTCACTTAGTATAGGCAATTAAGGTTCCTCCATGTCTTTTCATGGCTTAATAACTCACTACTTTTTTACCACTGAATAATATTCCACTATCTGCATTTACCACTGATCACTTATTCATTCACTTATTGAAGGACATCTTGGTGGTTACCAAGTTTGGGCAGTTATAAATAAAGCTGTTATAAACACCCCCATACACATATTTGTGTACACATAAGTTTTCAGCTCACTTGAGTAAATATCAAGGAGTAGGATTGCTGGAACTTATGGTAAAAGTATCTTTAGTTTTCTAAAAAACTACTGAAAAATTTTTCCAAAGTGGTTGTGCCGTTTTGCATTTCCATCAACAATGTGTGAGAGTTCCTGTTGCTCCACATCCTCACCAGCATTTGGTGTTGTCAGTGTTCTGGATTTTGGCCATTCTGATAAAGTGCTGTGGTGTCACACTGTTGTTTTAATTTGCCTTTCCCCGATGGCATATAATATGGAACATATTTCCATATGCTTATTTGCCATCAGGATTCCATGCTGAGTGAGCTTTTAAGAACTCTGTTTGACCATTGAAAAGAGACTGCCAATCATTTCCTTTGAAACTTGGAAAGCCCTGAGAAATTGTGGATGTCCCTGGAAATGGTAGATATTTGCAAACACCACAATTATCAGTAAGTAATTGTTATCTATAAAGCCAGCTGTAGTTGGGCCAGCTGAAATATTCTTAAGCTCACCTTTTGAATTGATCTTTTCCTGAGTGGCAGCCAAAGATGCGTAGGTTTGCTCTTTACTTTTTAACCTTTCATAAGAAGTCACAGGTAGGGAAATCAGTTTCTATTTTAGTGCTGATCTGGAAACAGGCAGGCTTATAGGAAGGCAGAGGAGGAGGTCAGGGTGAGAAGGGCTCCGGCCTGGCGTGCTATAGCAATTTGATTACTACGGGTGTTGAATTTCATTTCTATGGAAAAGGTACAAGCACTGGTATTGATTTAATCATGATGCTCTGAAGCTAACTGGATGTTTGCAAAAATATTTTGAGCGCCTTGGAAAAGTGGTGTTATTTATGAATAAAATAATACTAAACGTGCTGTTTACCAAATAATTCAGAGAAAGGTTCAGCTGATTTTTTAATTTTTTTCTGATTTGGAAGCTTTTTCTTTAAAGAGGAAGTAATGATCCTCTTGCTTAAATGTAGCTCTGGGCACAGTTACAAATTTTCAGCATGTTTTTGGCTTCTAATACTTATATCAGCTCTTCAGCAATTTAGCATTTTGGTGTGGACTTTTTTTTCCCGAATGCAAGTGTTATTTGTTAAATATTCTTCTGGTTAGTAGTAAAGTATGGTTACTTTTAATAATGTTTATGCTACTGAAGGTAAAAGGAAACCAGCTTTGCTGATATCTAGGTAGATGGGGAGGGGGAGCAAGCTAATATTCTGTGTTTTAATAAATATTAGTTGAACAAAAACAGAAAGCAAAGAGTAAAGGGCTATTATCTCTTGGCTCTGAAAATGTTATATACCCTGCTTGTACCTGCATCTGGTAACATATTACCCTCAATAAGGTAAGGCACCATTTCCATTTTTCACCCAAACCCACAGGGCGTAGCATTCTCTCCCTTTGTTCTTCCCTCCACTTTGCCTCTCACTTTTTCCTCCAAGGATCATTTTTAAGTGTCAGACACTTACTGGTATCATTAGACAATGCTTGCTGTTCCTATAAACTGTGTATGATCATCTGTTTTTAAAAGAGGGAAATGAAAATTTCATGATTAAGTCAGTTAAACAGGGTCAGTGGTTATTGAACATTTACTGTGTATCACTATAATATTCTAAAGAAATAAGAGATTTCAGGTATGATCTTAAGGAAATTTATAAATTTAATGGAGACCCATAACAATGTCAAATCCTATATAATAAAAGGCTAATATGCAAATTGACCAAACAGCAGAACGACTGGTCACTCTGACGTGCACTGACCACCAGGGGGCAAATACTCAATGCAGGAGCTGCCCCCTGGTGGTCATTGTGCTCCCACAGGGGGAGCACTGCTCAGCCAGAAGCCCTGAGCTGGGCTCTTCTGCCTCAGTGAAGGTGCTAAGGATTTCCGACTGCTGGCTTAGGCTCGCTTCCCACAGGGAACAGGGCCTAAGCCATCAGTCGGACATCCCCCAAGGGCTCCCAGACTGCGAGAGGGTGCAAGCCCGGCTGAGGGGACCCTCCCACCCCCTGGAGTGCAAGATTTTTGTGTACTGGGGCCTCTTTTAGATCCATAAAGGAACTCAATGTTGAGTAGGTAATCACAGCAGAGCAAAGGGAAATGAAAGCCTTACTGACTATCCCATTCCAATGATTCCTCAAAGAATGGAAGTATCTGATTTCTTATTCAGGATTAAGGTGGTAGTTTTTGCTTATTTCAAGATCAAATAACTTATTTTTTAACACTTTTATTTGCTTCTACACTTGTACATTTTTTCTGTATACCTCCTTCATTAAAAATATCTCTCCATCTAATATATCAACTCATATAATTTATCAAACATCTACCCCCTATAAATGGACAGCCCTCTTATCATATGAAGCATGCAAGTCAACAGCATCCCTCTCCTCTGAATATTCACATTTCTCTTCTTACTTGACCTCTGATAATGTGATTTTTAAGGCAACTTCAAGAAGTTTTCAGTGTATATAAATGTAACCCTTTCTCCTAATCTTATGATACACACACTAAAAATCCTATATAATAAAGAGGCAATAAGCAAATTGACCCTCATGGTCTTGCATCACAAGATGGCCGCCCCCACATCATCACAAGATGGCCACCCCACGTTGTCACAAGATGGCCGGTAGGGGAGGGCAATTGGGGGCGACCAGGCTGGCAGGGGACGGCAGTCAGGTGTCAATCAGGCCAGCAGGGGAGCAGTTAGGGGGCGATCAGGCTGGCAGGAAGAAGCGGTTAGGGGCAATCAGGCAGGCAGGCAGGAGAGTTGTTAAGAGCCGCAGTCCCGGATTGTGAGAGGGATGTCTGACTGCTGGACATCCCCTGAGGGGTCCCAGATTGGAGAGGGTGCAGGTCGGGCTGTGGGGAACCCTCCCCGCCCCAGTGCATGAATTTCATGTACCGGGCCTCTAGTTATATATAAAGAATCAACTATGACTTAATGCTGTGTTTGATTTTTGTGGAGGAGGATGAAAAAGCCTTTGATTTCAAAGAGCTTTAGACTAATTTAGGAGAACCAGGACCTATACATTTTGGAGGCTGTTATTCAGAAATAAAAATAACTCTATGCAGCTTTGAGACAAAAAAAAATGTCACAAGGCAGGGTGATACCTTATTCAGAAGAGCCATCTAGAGAGTAGTGAGACTGTAAGAGCTCAAAGCTGAGCTGGACCCAGCACTGGGAACTGGGAACTGTCAGTGGGAGGTGAGGATTCTTCTGATTCTCAGAGAATAGCTATTGTAGGAAAAGGTGCGGAGGAGTGGGGAGCGTTCCAGTAGAGGAAGTGGTGTCAGCAGAATTGAGCAAGGCTACTACACTAGCCTGGAAAACTGCCGTTGGAGGTGTGGAGAGAGAAGGAGAAATGACAGTGAGGACCTTGAATACTTAAGCAGGGAAAATTCTAGAACATTAAGAGCAGGTGAGTGATAAGTCATAAAGTGCAGGAGCTTAACAATAAAGTGATTTGTTGTTGTTAGTAAGAGCAAGTTTGATATAATGGCTACACTTTCAGCTTTTCATCTTTGTGGTTCAAAAGATGCCAATACAATATGTATTTTCAGGCTGTGGCTATAACAGGCACTACATGGTTTGCGTTATTTGTGTTTTGGGATTGTTCACATTTTACTCTGCCCTTCGCCAGGGTGGCATGATGGCCCTAGGGAGAAAGTAAAAAAAAATCCTGGTTTATGCCAACACTTTTTTTTGTTAAAACTATTTGAATCTTTATTTAAAGTTATGTGATTTTTAGTATCTTTGTTCTAACATTCCCAAGCCCTATCTACAAATGGTAGTTTATTGAAATGTCATCTAGTTACATTAATTATATATAGTATATATAGTATATTTAAAGTATGATGACTGAATTTTGACTCCTTGGCTAGTAGGATTTATTAATAATAGTCATAAGAGGATAATTCAGTTTTGCTTTAAGGGTTTTTCATCAATTGTGCTTGAACACTTACTATTCTAAGTTTAAAATGACACAAATATTACAGGGAAACTTCTTTGTCTAATCATCTTTGACACTGTACACACAGTGTTTGTTAATGATCTCATGATAAAGTTAATGCTTTAATAATAGTTGGGTCAGATTTAATGAGCTTCTTGATTATGATGATGAATAAACGTGGGACAGAACTGTCTGTCAGATGCTGGTGAAAATACTGGTATTCATACTACTACCACAACTATGCTATTACTACAATTACTTATTAGGCCCATACTACATGCCAAGTACTGCACAAGTGTTATGTCCTTGACTTTTCACCACCACCCTTCCCTCTGTATTCACAAGGTCACACAGTTAATAAGTGGCAGGGCCAGTCATGTTCTAACTCGTGTCTTTCCCTGACTCCCCAACACTTTTAAGTTAGTCCAAAGTAATGCAAGAGCTTCATTAATCCTGAAGATGCAGTCTCTACCAGCGTCTCCCAAGTTAGGGACAAGCCGGCCACGTATCATTCTATGACACTGAAGCTAAGAAGAACCAAGAGTCATGTGTCCAGAAATTGATTTACCTAAACATGATTCATGAGTGTGTCAATTCATTAACTTATTCACCTCCTTTGTGCATGACTCAACTCTTTACGCTATGTTCCATATATGTATGCCATGGTCAGGCTTTTCTCTAAATATTAATGAGGGACTTTTGGTTCAGTACTTTAAAAAGAATGTTGTAAAATATAACTACTGAGAATAGACTCTATCCTTGGAAATGTTAAGATGCACACTGTACTGAAGCAGAGGAGAGATGGAAGATTAGAGTGGCCTGCGAGGAATTTTGAGAAAGGACTGCTGGAGAGGGACCCTTTCTCGGTGTGTTTCCAGGGACAGGTGTGCTGGCTGGCTGTCCACATGCCATGGTCTTGTATTCATCATTGAATCCCCAGAATGTAGCCCACGTATGTAGTAGAGGCACATTGGATGCTTGTTACAATAAACTAATCTGAGAGGTATGTGAATAGGCTAGCAAGATTGAAAAGTCTTGCTCAGTAGGCCCCCTGCACTTGTTAAACACAGTGAGTAATGCACACAATGTCCTAAATCAAGGTTCTAACTGAGGGGTAGAAATGTTGCCATAGTAATTGGGTGCGGGAGCCCTTGCTTCCCTTTAGCCTAAAAGCTGAAACAGGTAGTGCACCTGATTTCTGAAAGGATGGCATTCGTGCATAACTAAGTGTGCTACCAAACAAAAGGCTACTTAATCCCAGTGCATCTGTCATTCATCTTGAATTGTTTCTTTCCTCTCACCTTCCTTCCCTCATCCCCTTATCTCCCTCAGAGGTAACAGCTGTGGCAACAACAGCTATGATGACAGCCTCTGCAGGTCTGGCAGTTGGATGGTGCATCATTCGGCTCTTTGGAGGTGGAAATACCACCACTATGGCCACGGATGTGACTTCTTAAGGAGAGGGCATGCATCAGAACTAGCTGTTTCTCATCAGAGTCCTCACCTACTTCAGGTTTGGAGGGCAGTTTGAATTGAGAGTTCATCATTTCCTGAAGATCTTTTTGACCTAAAATTGAGGTAAAACATGAGAGTGGGAATTTAGAAAGACATTTCCTAAGACTGGGCAGATAGGAATCATGCAGAGACAATCACACATGTTCCAGCACAAAGGTGATTTATTGACAACATCTCCTTACCCCCTGGGACTAAAAGGCCTCATATGGGACAAACGGTTCCTGTACACAAACTGGAACTGATGAAAGATGATGGAGGCGGCTTCTAACTCTTATAAATCCACAAGTTACCTTCCTCTAGGCTTTCAGTGCAGAAGTAATGTGCCTGTATTCCCAGGGCAGGAATGGCCTCTGTTACCTAGAGTATTTGCTTTGTATTTCCCATCCCCCCCACTTTTTTTAGCATCATATGGCCTTTTCAGGTAAATATCCAATAAGTATGATGAGCATCCTATCCACTCACTTCCCCTAGAATAACTGTAAAACAATGAATGACATGGCAACTCATTTGGCTATGGTAAAGTATTTATTTAGACATTCTACTTAAGGTAGTCTCACAGAGCAACTTCTCTTGGACCCACCAGATTTAAGGTCTTTACTAAGTTTAGAATAACATCACAATTTTAACCTGCTGTTTTATAACGTAATTCTCAAGGTTAAGTTGTATTAGCTGCCCCTCTGTCAGAGCAATTCTCTAGACTCCAGCCAAGAGGTGCCAGAAGGAGAAACAATCCAAAGAGAGGCACTTGATCTTGGCCCTTACCTTTTAAGATAGAAAAACCCATTTGTCTTTTATGTCATCCCCCTAAAGTGGCAGAGATTGGTAAGGAATAGTGCAGAGGAATGCCTGTATGCTCTGAGTTGAGAGGCTTGACTAGAAAGCCCTCCCCCAAATAAAATGATCTGAATTGATTTTAATTTCTCAGAATTGGTATATTAGTTCGCTAGGGCTGCCATAGTGAACTGGCAGAGATTGGGTGGCTTAAGCAGCAAAAAATTATTGTATCAAAGTTCTGAAGTCTGGGAATCCAAGATCAAGGTGTCAGAAGGTCTGGCTCTATTGAGGCCTCTCTCCTTGGCTTGCAGATGGCTGCCTTCTTGCTGTGTCTTCACATGGTCATCCCTATGTCTATATTTTTCATATCTTCACATGGACTTTTCTTTGTGTTAACATCCTTGATGTGTCTTCCTCTTCTCATAAGGATGCAGTCATACTGATGAAGGCCCCATCCTTCATGCTTATGACTTCATTTAATCTGCATTACTCCTTTAAAGGCCCTGTCTCCAATACAGTCACATTCTAAGGTGCTAGAGCTTCAACATATGGATTTTGTTTTTAAAAATATGTTTTTGTTGATTTTAGAGAGGAAGGGAGAGGGAGAGAGAGAAATTTTGATCCGCTGCCTCTTGCATGTCCCTTACTGGGGATCGAGCCTGCAACCACGGGCATGTGACCTGATTTGGAATCCAATCAGCTACCTTGCGGTGCATGGGACAACGCTCAACCAACTGAGCCACACTAGCCAGGGTAATACATGCATTTTAGGTGAACATAATTCCATAACAGTTGGTTATATTCAATTTGTTTGTTTCACAATTTACAATGGACAGCGAGGGAAATCATTAAAACCACGTTGTTTCCAGATATTGAGACTTATTTACCATTCTGTTTCTCAGAATAAAAGAACCCTTATTCATTTTTAATTCACCTTGAACTATAAATATATAGGCCACAAATAAAATCTCATTATTATTTTATAAAGAACCAGGGAATATTTTTCTTTTACAAACCATTCCACTTAAATCCTCATAAGTGCTTCTTGCAAACAGACCTCTTTTCACACATAAAACTCTCAGCTATGAAATGGGGCAGATAAAAGCCTTTAATGTGCCATTAGTCCCACATGCCTAATCTATGGAGCAGATTATCAAACAAACAAGCCAAGTTCTATAGGAAATTGGCCCACCCGTTAAAGAAAAACACAACAAAGCACTTAATTAAAATGGAAGTATATAGTATATCTCTAAACTATTAAAAATTATTGCCATTACAGCCCGGCCAGTGTGGCTCAGTGTTGAGCATCATCCTGTGAACCAGGAGGTCATGGTTCGATTCCTGGTCAGGGCACATGCCCCGGTTAAGGGCTCGATCCCTAGTGGGGGGGGGGGGTATGCACAAGGCAGCCAATCAGTGATTCTCTCTCATTATTGATGTTTCTATCTCTCTCTCCCTCTCCCTTCCTCTCTGAAATCAATAAAAAGATATATTTTAAAAAATTATTGCCATTATACACATCAGATATTGGTAAACTTTGGCAGAAATAGTAAAAATGTCAGTTACTATTGAAGTGTCTACAGGCTTATGGATAACATAAAATATGTTTCTAAGTCCTAAGTAAGTCTTTCAGTAAATTGCTTTTTATAGATTTCTCCTAAGTCTAACTTAGTCGGTCTTACCTATCAGTAACGGTTATGCATATTTATGGTTTCAATGTATTTATTTAATTGCTACCTGCTGCTTGATATTTCCCAAGGTTATTGTGATTTACTCTAATACTTTGTTTTATTCACCAAATATTCAAATACTGTTTATCATTCAAACAATGTATCAGAACACTGAGCTTGACACCTGTTTTCTAGACTCCAACCGGTGATAGAAAGTGACAACTCGTTGTCCCAGGCAGCAGAGTCCCTTCATCTTTTCCATTCAGATGATTCAATGTTCATTGTAAAAACACAACGGAGAGGATAGTAGATTTAGTTCAGCAGCTCCAGGGATGCATTCCTTTTGATTTCTAGATTGTAAAGTCCCGTACTTGAATGTGTATAATAAGATAATTCAAGCAATATATTCTAATTTAATTTTAACTTGCTATTCAGGATTTGCTATTAATGAAATGCATAACCTGATTTTTTTTTGAAAAATCAATGAATTTGATCATATCTTGGAACCTCATTTCATTCTCTCTGGAGTTGCCATGGCAACAGAGAAACCAGGGTGCTATGGGGAATCTGATTTCAGACTTCTGCTGTAGTTATTCCTGTGTGGTCCGCACAGAGAGAAAATATTGTGATGGCTGCTTTATGAAAAAAAATTGCATTTAATAGGCATTATGCTAGTGAAGCAGAGGTCGTGAACTCAGATTCTATAAAGTTCTGGGCCTTGCCACTTCATAGCAACTCAGGTTTACTTTTTCCTATTTAAGTTCCTGTTTTGTGACTGGTAGATTCTTTGATATGTACAGTATCTAGTTAGGGATGCTTATTGGACCATGAAACACACAGGATGTATAATGTGTAATTCAAAAAATTAAAATTATTCAATTGTTAAGTTAGGCATTTGAATTAATTACAAACTTTCTACACAAATAGGAAGTTAGCTTTGATTATGAATCCTGTCCCACCAGTGATCTGGGCAGCTCACTGTCTTATCCATATTGTTGGGACCCCTGAGACTGCCTGGCAGTGGCTTGCAAATCCAGTTATATGATATGACACTTTCTCCCTCTGTGTGCAAGATTTGTTTCCTTCCCTCTGTTCCCTTTCCCTCCCTTCCTCCCTCCCTCCCTCCCTTCCTCCCACTTCCCCTCCTTCCCTCCATCCCTTCCTCCTTCTTTCCCTTCCTCCTGCCCTGCCCCCCTCCCTCATTCCCTCCATCCCTTCCTGTTTCTCTCCCTCCTTCCCTTCCTTCTGATGCTTTATCTGCATTTATTGCATTTAGTACCTGCCACTCTGCACTGTCCCAAACTCCAGCCTGTTCCCACTCTGCTGAATAAGCTCAGTTAGCTTCCCTCTGTGCCCGCCTCCCTCTCCTACCCTCACACCTCATCCTGCCCTGTAACTCACACCCATAGGTCTGTGTCCACAGACCACTTGCTTCTTAATGCCAGGTCTCTGCTCCGAGTAGATGAAGTTCTTGTGGAATTTGCTGAAAAGCCCGAATGTATGCAATAGAATTATATTTGAAAGCTGAAGTCAGAGAGCAATAGGAAACGTTAAAAACCACATAGGAGTTAGCAGAAATCACGAGGAAGGTTTTAGTCATGACAAAATGGAGAACTGGCAGCACTCTGAGCCAATCACATATAGAATTCCAAGGGGCAAGGTAATGCTGATGGACATCAGGATTATATACATTTAAGACAGAAATGAGCAAATATTTAAACACATTTTAAAGAAAGGTGAGTCAGGGAACAAGAGCTAGGCTTATGAATGCATCTGTGCAATATTTAAGTTATTTTAGAAATATGCCATATTTTTC
Organism: Myotis lucifugus; assembly: GCF_000147115.1. Classification (NCBI taxonomy): domain Eukaryota; kingdom Metazoa; phylum Chordata; class Mammalia; order Chiroptera; family Vespertilionidae; genus Myotis; species Myotis lucifugus. The sequence continues at coordinate 958,454 of NW_005871214.1, read as the reverse complement.
TAAAGAAAGACTAACTTGGAGTCCAATGCTATCGAAAATTAGAAGGAAAAAAGAAATGGAACAATTTTCTTGGTGATAATTTCAGTGTCCGTCAGCCACAGTCCAGACCCTCTGTCATATGAGGCAGTAGGAGAATCATACTTCTACCACAAGAGTGCCGGGCATGTCTCTGTCACCATTCTAGGCCTTGATTGGGAGCATTTGTCTCTTGTTTTTCTATTTAGATAAACCATAGTTCATTGCTAATTCTAGTAACTATTGAAAAGTTTTGTGTATTTGCTAAATGCCTCATATATGCCTACAACGAAACACTTGGGAGGAGATAATGCCACAGTAGGCTTAGATACTATTTGGGTAACTAACTAATACTGTAAAAAGCACTAGATGGTAAAGACATTTTCACTAAAAACAGACAATATGAAAAACTTAAGATGATGAAAAGGTTTGAATTAATGATGAACTCAACCCTATGCTGACATAATTAGGCCTGAGCTTGAGACATAGTGAAAATGTTAGTTTTTCCAAATAGCACTTGTAAAACCATAATAGCTGTTTACCATTAAAAGAATTAAGGAAACTTTTAAAATATAAGTACGTCCATCTAGTCAACCCTAGCTTGTGGGAATGGAGCATTGGACAGTGACTTTATTAACAATAGAAATGTATTCCTCACAGTTCTGGAGGCGGAAGTCCAAGGTCAGGGTACCAGTCTAGTACCCTATTTTATTTGCAGTCTTCCAACTCTATATATCCCACATGGCAAAATGAGCAGAGCAGCCAAGGGCACCAATAACATTCATGAGGGCTCCTCCATCCTGATGCCATCAAATTTAAGGAATTTTGCCATAGCAGCCTGAACTGACTAAGACAGAATTGGGTACCGAGAAGTGAAGATGCTACTGTAACAAGTACAGTAGCTCCCCCTATCCATGGTTTCTCTTTTCCTGGTTTCAGTTACCTGCTATCAACTGTGGTCTGAAAATGTGAGATGGAAAATTCCAGACATAAACAATTCATAAGCTTTGAATTGCGTGCCATTCTGAATAGAATGGTGAAATCCTTCTCCGTCCTGCCTGGGACTTGAATCATTCTTTGGTCCCACACATCTACTATGTATGTATTTGCTTCCCACTCACTAGTCACTTAGTAGCCATTTTAGTTATCAGATTGATTATCCAGGAGGAAGAGAGACCACATTCACATGACTTTTGGTACAGTATATCGTAATAATTGTTCCATTTTATTATTGATTATTGTTGTTAAGCCCTTACTGTGCCCGATTTATAAATTAAACTTTAAAATAGGTATCTATGTATAGGAAAAACATAATATACATAGGATTTGGTACTATTTATGATTTCAGGCATCCTGGGGGTCTTGGAAGGTATCTCTTGTGAATAAGGGGGACCACTGTACTGAGTGTGGAAGCGGCTTTGGAAATAAGTAATGGGTAGAGGCTAAAAGACTTTTGAGATGCATATGAGAAAAAGCCACCTTGCCATGCAGGAGTGGTTCTTTAAAGGTGATTATGGTGAGAACTCAGAAAGAAAAGAGGGGAGCTATAGAGAAAGCCTCAGTGTTCTTAGAGAATATCCAAATGGTCTTGAATAAAATATCAGTAGAAATAAGGATGTTAAAGCCTACTCTGTTGAGTTCTCAGATGGAAATAAGGAACATGTTATTGGAAACTAGAGGAAAGGCAATCCTATGTAATAAAAGGCCAGCCACCATAAGCTTAACAACCAGAACGACCGGAGACCAGAACCACCACGGCCCCTCGTCTGGCTGTCCCCACCGCCAAGCAAGCAGTTAGGGGCATCAGGTAGGCAGAGTGGTTAGGGGTGATCAGGTAGGCAGACGGCCCCTCGCTGGGCTGGCTCTGCCCCTAAGCAACAGTTAAAGGTGATCAGGCAGGCAGGCAGAGTGGTTAGGGGTGATCAGGTAGGCATACCAGTGGTTAGGGGTGATCAGGTAGGTAGACAAGTGGTTAGGGGTGATCAGGTAGGCAGGCAAGGGGTGATTAGATTAGGCAGGCCAGGAGTGAGGGGTGATCAGGTAGGCAGATGGCCCCTCGCAGGGCTGGCCCTGCCCCCCAGCAAAGAAAGAGGGAGGCCCAGGCCATCAGCAGCGACCTGTGGCAGGTGTGCGGCCAACCAGCGATCGCCCAGCAGAGGGAGGCCCAGGACAGCCAAGCCATCACACCTCATGCCTGTGGCCTGCAGAGGGAGGCCACTGGTGGCAGGAGATGGGGGGGGGGGGCAGTGCTGCACAGATGGCAAGCAGTGACAGCAGCAGGGGTGGGGCCAGCTGCCCTGCAGCCGGGGGAAGGAAAGCCCCGATAGGCCCTGATCTCAGACCAGGCCTAGAAACCCTACCCAAGGGGTCCTGGACTATGAGAGGGTGCATGCTGGGCCGAGGGACCCCCCTGAGTGCACGAATTTTCATGCACCAGGTCTCTAGTCCTTTATATAATGCAACAAAGAACTTGGCTGGATTCTGTTCGTGTCCTACCTAGTGTTTTGTGGAAGATAGAACTTGCTAGTAATTGGGCATTTAGCTAAAGAGATTTCTAAGCAAAATGTTGAAGGAGTGACTTGGTTCCTTATGACTGCTTATAGTAAAATGCAAAAGGAACCCAGCCAGTATGGCTCAGTGGTTAAGCATCGACATATGAACCAGGAGGACATGGTTAGATTCCCAGTCAGGGCATATGCCTTGGTTGAGGAGATCCTCTCTCATCATTGATGTTTCTATCTCTCTCTCTCCCTTCCTCTCTGACATTAAATAAATAAATAAATAAATAAATAAATAAATAAATAAATGCAAAAGGAGATGAATGACTTGAAGAAGCAATTATTAAGCAAAAAGAAACTAGACCTTAAATATTTTGAAAATTCTCATCCTATCCATATTGCAAAATGAGAGAGCATGTTTGTGAGAGTACACTGAGGAACTGATCTAGCATCTGTGAGATTAGCATGAGTGTGAACCATGGATTTAATTAGCCACCCCAGCAATAAAATGGACCCAGAGATAGGGGGCCCACAAGATTGTGATAATTACCTCCAGGAGCTTGACCAGTTCCCCATGCTAAATATCAGAGAAAAATCTCCTTGTGCTTCTTTGGTAGGGAGAAAGGCAAAGAAACCAGTTTGGAGTATGCCAGAGCACACCACGTTCTTCTTAAGAAGGCTTGCCCTCAGGGAAAACTAACCAGAACCTAACCAGCTGGGGTATTATTAGAGTTTATTGACCAGGGGAAAGGTGGAGAAAGCACTGTAGGAATCTAGAGAACAGCAAACTAAATTCAAAGTAAGCAGAAGAAAAGAAATTATGACAATTAGAGCAGAAATCAATAAAATTGAAAACAGGAAATTATCAATAGAGAAAATTAATGAAACTAGAAGTTGTTTTCTTTTTTAAAAAAGACCAATCAAGTCAATAAGTCTCTAGCCAGGTGACGAAGAGAAGAGACAAGACATAAATTCAGAAGTGAAAGGGGGGACATCTCTTCAGATCCCATGGGCATTAAAAGAATATTAAAGGAATACTCTGAACAATTCTGTTCCCACAAATATAACCTAGATAAAACAGACCAATTCTTTAAAAATTACAATCTGCCAAAGCTCACACAAGAACATAGAGACAAAGCTGAATGGGCCTATATGTATTAAAGAAATTGAAAGAACAATTAATAACTTTTCAAAACAGAAAGCAGTAGTTGCCCAAATGGGTTCACTGGTGGTGAATACTACCAAACGTTTAAGAAAAATATATTACAAATTGTCCACAATCTCTTTCAGAAAATAAAAGCAAAGAGGATATTTTCTAACGCATTCTATGAGGCCAGCATCACTCTAATACCAGAACCAAACAAAGGCATTAGAAGAAAACAATATAGATCAATATCTCTTATTAATATAGATGCAAAAATCATTAACAAAATAGTAGCAAATTGAACACAACAGTGTTAATATAAAAGAAATTTTACACTATGACCAAGTGACATTTATCCCATATATGCAAGGCTGTTTCAACATTGGAAAATCAACTAATGTAATCCATTACATCAACAAGCTAAAGAAGAATCACATAATTATATTAATAGATGCCAAAAAAGGCTTTGACAAAACCCAACACCTTTTCAGGAAAAGAACACTCAGGAAAGGAACACTCACTATGAGTAGTGGGAAACTTCAACTTTACAAGGATATATTAAAAAAAATCTACAATGGACATCATACTTAATGGTGAGAAACTGGATGTTTTTCCTCTAAGATTAGGAACAAGGCAAAGATGTTTCACTGTTCCTTCTCAACAAACATCATACTGACAGAGTTAATGCAATATCACAAGAAAAAGAAATAAGGTACACTGATTGAGAAGGAAGAAATAAAGCTATCTTTGTTCACAAATGGCATGATCTTCTATGTAAGAAAATCTAAAAGAATTGACAAAAATCCCCTTGGATTTAATAAGTGATTATAGCAAGGTTGTGGGACACAAGGTCAATGTACAGAAGTCAAGTGCTTTTCTATACATCAGCAGTGAATAGAGGAATTTGAAATTTTAAAAAGTGCCATTTACATTAGCCCACCTCAAAAGTCTAACAAAGTATGTATAACATTTATATGAGGAAAACTACAAAACTGATGAAAGAAATCAAAGAAGAACTAAATAAATGGAGAGACAGTTTGTGTTCATGAATAGGAAGTGTTGATATTGTGAAAATGTCAGTTCTCCTCAACTTGATCTACTGATTCAATTCAATCCCAATCAAATTTCCAGCAAGTTATTTTGTGGATATTAACTGATTCTGAAGTTTATGTAGATAGATCAAAGACTCAGAATAACCAGCACAATATTGAAAAGAAGGAAGTTGGAGGACTGACACTACCCAACCCAAGAGTTACAATACAACTATAGTAATCAAGACAGTGTGGTATTGGTGAAAGAACAGATATACATGTCAATGGAAAAGAATAGAAAGCCCAGAAATTGACTGCCAACTGATATTTGGCAAAGGAGAAAAGGCAATGCAATGGAGCAAAGATAATCTTTTCAACAAATGGTGCTAGAACAACTGGACATTTACATGCATGCATGCATGCATAAATAAATAATAAGCAATCTATGCACAGACCTTATACCCTTTACAAAAACTAACTAAAAATGGATTACAAACTTAAATGTAAGACACAAAAGAATAAAACACCTAGAAGATAATGTAGAAGAACACCTAGATGTCTCTGGTATGGTGATGATTTTTTAGATATAGCACCAAAGGCATAACCCATGAGAGAAAGAGTTGAGAAGCTGAACTTAAGTGAGATGAACAACTTCTGCTCTGCCAAAGACTCTGTCAAGAGAATTAAATAAGCCACAGGCTGGAGGGAAACTTAGGTGGCACTCTCTCTGGAGCAAGCCCACACCTTTCCCCAACCCCTTCCCCAGGTACATTTTCCTTGCCTCTCTCTCCTAAGCTCCAAGGGCTCTTTTGCCTCGGTAACTTGATTTGTGAACCCATTTCTTCTATGGTTCACTTCTTCTACCTTTGTGACTTTCTAAATAAAATTAAAAAAACACACACAGACAAATAAATCTGATAAAAAACTCATTCAAAATATGCAAAGAATTTTTCAAACTGAACTTAAGAAAACAACCCAATTAAGAATGAGCCAACACCCTAATGCTTTGCCAAAGATGTTATACAGATAGCAAATAAGCATATGATACTCCACATCATATGTCACCATGGAAATGCAAATTAAAACAATAATGAGACACTATTGCACATGTATTAGAATGACCAAAATCTGAAACATTGACAGATGCTGATGAAGATGTGGAGCAACAGGAACTCTTATCCTTTAATAGTGCGAGTGCAAAATGGTACAGACACTATGGAAGTCAGTTTGGCAGTTTTTTAACAAAACTAATCATGTACTTACCATATGATCCATAATCAAGCTTTTTTTGTATTTACTCCAAGGTGTTGAAAACTTATGACCATACATAAACCTGCATAAGGATGTTTATAGTAACTTTATTAATAACTGCCCAAACTTGATAGGAACCAGGATGTCCTATAGTAAGTGAATGCATAAATATACCGGTACACCAAGACAATGGAATATAATTCAGTGCTTAAAGAAAATAAACTATCAAGTCATGAAAAAAAGTCACGAAAAGACATGGAGGAATTATAATTGCCTATTATTAAGTGAAAGAAGCCAACCTGAAAGCCTATAAACGGTCTGATTGCACTTATGTGACATTCTGAGACAGAGAAAGATAAGAGATATTTTTCATATGTCACCAATACTATGGGATTAGGACCCCAGGTTTATGACCTCATTTAGTCCTAAGTACTTTCTAAAAGTTCTATCTCTAATATAGCCATGTTGGGATTAGTGCTTCAACATATGAATTTTGACCCTATCTTCTGCCACTTTCTCCTCCACGCATCGCAATCTACTACTGGGTTGTTTTTTTTGTTTTGTTTTGTTTTTGTTTTTTTCTGCTCCTTGAGCACATTCCTGTATCAGAGTCTTTACATATGCCCGTGACTTGGCCTGAAATATGCTTTTCCTAGAACTTGCCATCATTCAGCGATCAGCCCAACTGGCACTGCTCAGGCAGCATTTCCCTGACTACTCTAGTGAGCATTTTTTATTCTTTTTGGTTCCCCAGCATATTTGATTACTCTTCCTACTTTTGAGGAATTTCTTACATTTTTAGACTTGATGATGTTTGGATTCTATTTTCCCACCACTCTTGGCAGCTAGGATACAGGAAGCAGATTTACATATATTGGATTTTGAATTGCAAATTAGGGACACAACAAAGAGGCGTCCATTCTGCTAAAGGTGGTGGCTACTATGAATAATCTACAGAGGCAGCTGTACTAGGCATTCTAACAGCATTATGCAGGATAAGATGCAGCAGACTGATTCTAGAGTGTAATCAGGGACATTATCATTAACTTGATAGCCCATAAGCCTGATATAGCCCATCCTGAGATTCTGAGAACTATTTAATACCTCCTAATAAGTTCCCCTTCAGCTTAAAAGAATCAGTTTCTATAGTCTGCAAATAAGAAGCTTGATGGATATACCACCCTTACAAAATTGTCCCCTTTCATTTATTCTTTTACATAATATTTTTGAACACTTGCCACATATTGATCATGGTGCTAAGCATTTGGCATGAATATTTCAATTAATTCCTTAAAGATAGGTACAGAATGACTCTTAATCACTCACTATATGTTCTCTCCAAGACCTCCATACATGATTAACATTTATGTGCTTGTGATGTCTAATATGGTCATTTACACTGAGTATGAACTCAACTGATATTGATGATGTATGAAAAAATTGGGTAGAGACTTTGTCTTAGTCTGCTCAGGCTATTACAACATTATCATACATTGGGTGCTTAAGTATCTAAGCCTATTATGGAATCCAGGTGCTAGCATGGATGGTTTTGATAACCGCTCTTTTCCTGGTTTGCAAATGGCTGCCTTCTGGCTGTGTCCTCCCTCAGATGGGGTGGGAGGAGAGGGATAGAGGGAGAGAGAGAGAACACTCTTTGGTGTCTCTTCTTAGAAGAGCACTAATTCCATAAAGCCAAGGCCTCACCCTCATTACTTGATTACCTCCCAAAGTCTCCATCTCTAAATAACCATCATATTAAGGGGTAGTGTTTTAATGCATCAATTTTAAGGCAACACAAACATTCAGTTCATAATGAACAACTTCAAATACATGGACATCTTGTGGCTTTGACCTTTGCGGGGAGGCAGTAGGAAGCTGACCTATGGGTTGAGGCAGAGGCAGAAAATGGATTCTAATGGAAGTACTCTTCTCTTTGGAGAGGCAGGTATTTTAATCAGGGTTTTGAGACTTCCTTAGAGAGAATAAGAGGAAATGGAGGAAGAATTAAACCTCTATCCTTGTGCAATTCTTGCTATCTATCCTATTTACCTCTCCAGTAGCTTTTGGCTCTCTCTCTTACTTGAAGACTCAGATTAGATAATATCCTCTGACCTATGATTTTGTAGGCCTCTGTGATCCATCTCCAGCATAGTCAACTTTTATTGGAAATGGTTACTGAATTTCTCTAAGGTAAACAGGATGTAGGAAGAGGATATAAGAACAAAGAACTGTGGATGTGAGCCAGCATCATGGTGGAAACCCCCAAGGTGCCTGCCTCAACTAGATAGAGGCAGGTGGAGACAACTAGAAAATGCCTCAGCCATTTTTTTAAATGGCCCAATGGGAGATAATAAGACCTAGGCAACGTGTGATGAAACAGGTGACCCCATAGTACTCAGCCAATGAGGAACCAGAGGAGGGACTGGATAAATAGGCTGTGATTGGTACTCCATGTGTTCCTGTACAACTGGACACCCGCTCTCAAGAACATATTAAAAGTCTTGTTTTCTCTATACTTCTGTCTCTGAGTCTGTTATTTGAATTCGGACAGGTGAGCATTTCTCACAATTCGAATTCTCTGTATAGCCTTATTCTAACCTCTGGCTTCAGTCTAGGAAACTAGAGAAGAACAATGAATAGAGATTGAGATTTGTTAACATTCATGGTTCTGCATTAAAGAGGCAAGATTCATCACTGGCTCAGAAGGGGAGAATAGCAGTATCTCCTCAATGAATGCGTTCTGACAGCAGCTCAACCGAGCCACAGTGCGTTTCTTTCAACTACCCTTTGACAGTGATCACAGTGTAAGTTGATCACCAATGATAACTAGTGAGTGGAAATGATGTGTGCTACCTTTGAGCCAGGGATTTTAAGATGAGAATAGGGCTTCTCTACCCTTTTCCACCATCCATCAGAAATATGCAGAGAACTCTGAAGCCATAAGCGAGATGGAGGAGACTCAAGATGGAAGGTGCCTGGCTCCCTGAATCATCTTGTGGGAAAAAGCTGCCACTGACCTTCAGTGAGTGAGAAGGAAATGTTTATTAGTTAAGTCACTGGAAATTTGGGGTGTTAGAATGGTTAGCATTATTCTGACTCAAAGACTCTCCAATATTAGGGTGCTTCAGAATCACCTGGAGGGCTTGATACAGCACTCATTGTTTACTCCACCTTCAGAGTTTCCATTCTAACAAGCTACCTGTTGATGCTGATGTTGCTGGTATGGGTACCTCACTTTCAAAATCATTGCCCTAACTAATACAGTATCCATGGGAGAGTGTGAAAGTTCATGGCCTAGAGGATATATAACTGACTCAAAACTGTGAAATTAAAACAAAGCCAATGTAGCCTTACAGGGACTATTTAGTGCTGCTGTATGGGCTGGTTTTGCCAAATGTTGCCAGGATCAGTACAAAAATGGATCTAGAAGAAAAAAATGAAACTTATTAAGCTTAATATTGGAGTGATCATTTAACAGATCCTGGCATCTCTGCTTTTCTAATTATTCCACCTTTTTATTCTGCTCTTCCAGTCGTCTAGTAGAGCAAGCAATTGACTTATAACTCTCAGAGAGCTCTCAGCCTAGGTGGCCTTGTTTGCATCAGTGGGAATAATGCTGAGCTTTGAGGGACAGTGAGAAGCCAGGGTGTTCTCTGCCTCTCAAAGGATGTAAGAGATAATGATTGAGCACCTTTTCATATGTCTATTGACCATCTGTATGTCTCTTTGGAGAAGTGTTTAAGTCCTTTGCCCATTTCTTAATTGGATTGTTTTTTGGTGTTTAGTGCTCTGTCACTTCTTAGTAAGACCTTCAGCTTCATAATGATGAGCACCTTCATTTCTAAGGAGGACTTAGTCCTTTTAAGGTACCTTATATAAATTAAGTCTTGGAATTCTTCAGAGAAATTTGTGATTTTATAGCTCCTCTCATCCAGCATGCTGTTATTAAGTTACCATTCTGCACTTCTAAAAATAAAGATCAGCCGTATTCCTGGACCTTGGCATCAAAAAGCAGAATCTGAAATTCTAGTATCCAAATGGTTGCTTGTTTCTAACTCCTATTTTTCTACTTTCTAAGTTCTCTTGATTTGTTTTAGAAGATATGACATATACTTTTTCTCTAAATATCTTTTGTGCTCAGTACCTACACATAATGAGTACCATTTTCATTTGCTTCTCTGTTACTAATTGGTGTCTGAGGGGACTTTAAATGTAAATATTTGTTGATTCCCAGCCCCCTAGCTATTCTATTATTAGAGAACAATCTACCAATTACTTGCCTGAGGCAGTACTTGCCTGGGTGCCAGCATTTTTAAAGCAGAATGTAGAAAAGAGTTGGGGGGGGGTCTCTTTCAGTATGCCAATTTTAACTTAATCTGCCTATTTTCAGTAGGGTGCCTATCCTACCCCAGTCCTCTCTGTATTTGGAATGTCTGTGGTTCAATTTCTCCACCAAATCAATCCTGTTTATGAACTGAAGAATGCCTGGGGATATAACTACTTCTAATGCATATTTTCGCACAAACATCTTGTTTTCAGCCCTTTGCTTCTCTTCCTTCATTGGGAGAATGAGTTACCACTACATTCTTTCTCATTTGCATGCCCCCTGACCCCTGCCATGTGCACCTGGCTTTCAGATTCCTTAGATCTATTCTTCTATTCATACTTCACCTTTCAAGCTTTGTTTACTTTTGTTTCCAATTTCTTTTCTTTTTTGTCTTTGTGAGTTGAATTTACAGTTGAATTGTGTATTCCCAAATTTCATATGTTGAAGTCTAACTCAGTACCTCAGAATGTGACCTTATTTGGAAATAGGGTCTTTACAGAGGTAATCAAGTTCAAATAAAGTAATTAGGCTGAGCCCTAATCCACTATGACTCATATCCTCATAAAAAGAAGAAATTTGGACACTGGGGCATTCATAGAGGGAATACAATGTGAAGGGACATTGGGAGGAGACAGCCATCTACAAGCCAAGGAAAGAAGCATAGAACAGCTCCTTTGTTCATAGTCCTCAGAAGGAACTATTCTTTCAACACCTTGATTTTGGACTTGTAGTCTCCAGAACTGTGAGACAACACATTTCTGCTGTCCCCCCATCCATTCCTCCCCCCCACCCCATCCATCTGTGGTACTGCCTTCCATCTGTGGTACTTTATGGAAGCCATGGAAAACACATACAATGACTTAAGTTATTGTCCATCATATAAGGAAGGAGCAGAGAAAACCTATATTTAACAGGAAGTTCTGAAAGTCATTTTACATGTATTTAACTTAATGTAGGTGCCAGTCCACAAATGATAACATTTATAATGTTTCTGTAAAGGATAGAGTGAGAATCTGGATTTAGGTGTGCTTGATTCAAAACTTAGGCTCTTGATCACTGCATTAAATCCCTCGAGCTTTAGCTTCCTCGTCTTTAGAAATTTATAACGTGGATCTTGTTTACAAATTTTAAAAGGACAAAATAAAGGTGTCAGTGAAAGTGCTTGTTTATTGCCAACTAAATCAGTAATAATTATATGTGTTATTATTTAACATAGGAGAAAAGGGAGAAAGGCTGATACTGAGTACTTTCTTTATGCTTTACTTACATGTCCAATTTTGATTCTCAATAGCCCTATTGATGATTGTATACACAGTATCATTTTAAGAATACAAGCTTAGAAATTTGAATAACTTGTCTTAGGTTGTAGCATCAGAAAATGGGGGAGATGGCATTCCAATGAAAATTTGGATGCCACCTTCATCACACTCTTTCGATTAATGCCCTATGAGAAGAGAACTAAGTAAATGGACAGAAAGTGAACCATAGCTACAGATCCTCCAGAGACCAGGCTGCTCCATTACCTTCAAGTACCTTCAGAGCTCCTCTATGAGTTTGTGGTGATTTCACTGATTGGAGATTCAAACTTAGGTACTTTGATATTCAGTGTATGGCCCATGGATTTGTAGTATCAGTGCCACCTGGAAGCAAAGTCTCTGACCTCTCACCACACTTCCTGAATCAGAATCTGCATTTTAATGAGATTCTCAGGTGATTGATGTGCATAATAAAGCTTGAGAGCCCAGCTGGTGCGGCTCAGTGGTTGAGCATCAATCTATGAACCAGGAGGTCATGGTTCAATTCTGGTCAGGCACATGCCTGGGTTGCATGCTCAATCACCAGTAGGAAGCATGCAGGAGCCAGCCGATCAATGATTCTCCCTCATCATTGATGTTTTTATCTCTCCTTCCCTCTCCCTTCCTCACTGAAATCATATATATATATACACTTGAGAAACATTTAGAGTGACATTAGGTGACCATAGAGCTGAATTAATATCAACTGAACTAGTTCTGAAGAGACTGACCTCTTTTCTTTTGCTCATTATCAGTTCTCAGTGGTTTCCCATTTTCAGTAGATCTGTCTCTGGCGTCTCTCATTCATTATCTTACTCTCTTTTACCCAATTCCCTCAGTGACTTACTCATGTCTGTGCATGGCTGTTCTTTTAAAAGTCCTGTATATGAGTACCCTCTGACTGCAGGCCTTTCTAGTCACTCTCTCCCTTTTTACTTCATGTTCTATTTCTCTGAGTGTTAACGATCATGAATAATTTAGGATCTCCCGTTCATTTCACCACTTACCCTGCATAGCTCAGCAGTCAATTCTTCTTCATTAATGAAACTTCGCATAAAGGAGAAATAACCTAGGGTTCTCCACCATGAGGAATTTTTAAAACAATTATTTACAAACTGGAGCAGAGCTTGATATCCCTGTTTAAGTTCCCATTTCTTTCCTTCCATCTAATTCAGGGTGTACCCTGTATCCTCAGTATTTCTTGAATAAATTATTGCTCCAAGTAGTTGAGTATTTAGCTCCTTTACTGGACAATGAGATGGGACAGACTTTGATTTATCTTTGACTTCCTCGTGAATGTTTTTGTATTACATAAGTGAATGGCCTTTCATCTTCATATATGTCTATCGTCTCTGAGTGTCCTGACATGTCCTGTATGCTAGAACCATATGCCATATGACACTATATGTCCTTTATGCCATACAGAATTGCTTCCTGTTGGTTTAGAATAGATGGTTTGTACAGAGTGGTGGAGGTAAATTGAATGAGTTTTATGAGCCCACTCTTCTTTATATCGGAAGTAGTTCAATTCTGACAAGAGAAGCTGTATTTAACACAGGTTGTTATTTGCATTTATTGTCTAAGAAGGTTACATGTACTCAAAATATACCTTTGAATCTTCTGATGTTTAGAAGCCTTCACATTAATTTTTATGAAGTTTAAAAGAGACAATACTGATTGGGTTAAAAAGAAAATGAAGGAACATACAAAGGGTATTCAGGGATAGTGGAAGGCCCATTTTATTTAATAAAGAAATCACTATTTAGGGCCTTATAGTGGTCTCTAGCCCACCTCCAAATCCAGTTCTTTATTAACGACATTAAAACCATATGGTATTTAAATTCCCTCCTTCTCAGTTCACTTCCTGTGCCTTATACACAGTTGATTGAAAATTCAGTAAGAAAGGATCTGGAACCCACAGAACAAAGCTGAAGAATTATCAGGCTTTGCAATCCTTTGAAAAAAAAGGATCAGATGTTTGTGAAACATCTTAAAATTTTACTTTTATGCTCTTCTCCAAAGCTTGTTTTAGGAAATTATATTTTGAAAATTCAGTTCAAATACAAAAGCAAAATCCTTTCTTTTTGAAATTGTATAATAAAACCTGGCACAGTATCATCCAAGGAAAATACCAGAGATAGGAACAGAGAGGAGAGGTTGACTTTGGCAGAAATGGGGTCCATGAAAAGAAGTCCTGATCTTAGGGTCTTGGTTGGGGATTTGATTCCGTGAACCCGTCTTTAAAGAAAATGGTAAGCTCCTAAATTCCACAAGGTTACAGCATATCCATCATCATATCCTTTCCTTTTTGATCTTTCTTAGGACCTCTCTGCCCAGTACTTCCTTTCTCCACCCCTTCTCCATCTATTGATTCCACACCTTATCTTCTCCCCCTTCATCATCACTTCCCCTGCTTTGACTTCACCTACAATCAAAATACCAGTATCAGTTTAAATTTTTTTTGTGTGTGCAAAATATACCCAGATTTCTTTCTGGGCTAACATTGCACAATTCCAACTGAGAATGTAGCTCCTCTGAGAAAAACTCTGACACTTTGCTACTGGTGAACTTAGGAAATGTTGTGAATTTGCCACAGGCAAAGCTTGCTGTTTCTGCAGAGCCTAAGCATCTCTGGTTTTGTGTTGTTGGTTTTTTTCAGTCAAAAGCTAATTTTCACAATATTTTCTAGCTAAAAAACTTGCTTTTTCCCCCATTAAGGTGTTGCAATTTTTTTTCTTAAACAGCAAAATTTTTGGAAGACTATTTAAAAATCTCCTTATTCTTTCTTTCTGACATGTAGGGCAATAGGCAGAATGGGCTCCCTTTAAATTTACTGAGCACCTACTCTATGCCAGGCAATGGTCTCAGTGGACATTATTTCTTAAATTCCCCTATGCCAGTTGCCTATACTCTTTGGAAGAATGGTTTGTGTATTTTTCTTAAACCTCATCCTAGCTGATAGTCTTGACATTAAAAAAAATCTTTTTTTAAGAATTGTGAAAAATGCGTTAAACTGACCTAATAACTTTAGAGCCAGTGAAAGTATGGCCAGAAATTTGGGGTGTTTGCTTTTTAAAAAAATTGATTTTTAGAGAAAGAAGATAGGAGAGGGACAGAGAGATAGAAACATCAATGAGAGAGAATCATCAATCAGCTGCCTCTTTTACAACCCTTACTGGGGATAGAGCATGTAACCAGAGCATGTGCCCTGACTAGGAATCGAACTACTAATCTCTTGATTCATGGGTCGATGCTCAACCACTGAGCCATACCAGCCAGGCTTAGTTGTTAATACAGGTCTTTGTGAGAGTCTTAGGGCACCTTGGAACACCCAGCAAGAGAAGAGGTCATGGATTATTGCTGTGTCCGAAAAGGTTTCACATGTCTTTCAAAAATCACCCTTCCCAGTCACACTCATCACAAACTCCAAAACATTAATTTAGCATAGATTTTATTTGAGGTTTTGGTTTATCTATATAATTAAGCAGCATAGCCTACTTTCCCACCCCCACAGAATATTTCTCTGCTTAATCTTTCCTTCATTCCAATTTGAAATAAGGTTTACAATGCAAATACCATGGGAAGAGGTACTGGAATATATAAATAATTTAATAAGTGGATAGCTATCATTTATTGGGATCACTCTGTGCAAGGCTATTTTCTAGTCACCCCTGCAGTCCCATAACAACTCTCTGCAGTGGGTGTGATTGTCCATCATCCCATTTCAGATAAGTAACCTAAGGCCTAGAAGAGGTTAACTAACTTGTTTGAAATCACACCACAGAGGCACAGTGGATTCAGATACAGGCCGTCTGGTGCTAGCACTACAATGCCATGCTTCTAAATCGTGACTGCATTTTCTCTGTGGTATAAATGAGTTATGAATATTTTGAAATCCAATTTGGAAGGGATTTTGGCTGGGGAAGAAGGCAAAAGAATGAGGCAACTACATTACCAAAGGGAGGGGAGAGACATAATCAAGAGAAAAGGTCCAGGAGAGAAAGATTTTCTGGTCAGCATTGTTCACTAGAATGATCCTGGGCATAAAGCCAAGTGTTGTTTCTTACTTGTTAAGAATAACTGCCAATTATCCACATGAATGGACAAAGGACAAAGCAAATTCAATAGAAATTATTGGATACTTCCATTATATTCCCTTTTCTAGGATCCTTCACTCATATATCCTGTCTTCTAGAAGAACCAGAGATGACTAAATGCATTGCTGTTAAGAAGTTGTCTATCATGACAGTTGCAATGCCCAAGTGGCATGAAAGCTGATTTGCATGCCAATTAATAGAAACTTTCATAACTGATGTTAAAAATTTATTTATAGTTGAATTGTAACTCATTGGTGGTGAAATTTTCCAAGGATGTCTATGTGTGTTGTATTTATGCAGAGGGGGAGATCCAACCAACGGTAGTTCTGTTTGGTTTCCATCCCTGGGGTGAGATCGGTTCATCTCAACCTTCATCTTGCACCTTCAGCATTTATTTCTATGCAGTTCTGTCTGCATTTTCCACCTCACACCCTGCATTTGCAAGTCTCCTAATCTCTGAGCAACAACGCTCTCATTAAAGCTACTATTTGACATCGCCATTCTCTGCTGACATTCTTGGAAGCTGTTTGAAAATGTTTGTACAGCTGTACCCTGTGTTTTCCAATCAAGAGAGGCTAAGGGATAGGCTAATGTGCTTTCCACACCAACCCAGAGAACATGCCCAGGTAAGGATCATGTGGCTTGAATTTCTATTTTCACTTCTTTCTGACATAAGTTCTTTAACCAGGCAAATGTGTCAATTTGGGTACTGTCAATGTCAGCATTATACTTCCCTTGCTTTTTGGATTTTATTTTCAAATATTTTGCCAGAAGCGATTAAGGCAGAGCTTTGTTTTGGAAACACTGGAGAGTTCTGTCCAATCTCTGCAGGAGGAGAGTGCCAGGCACAGGGTTACCAGCCCAATTTATTTCTAATGAGAAACAACAGCTAGGCATACAGAATGCTCTTGGGAGGAGTGCCTGGCACATAACCATCAGGCAGAACACAGCGGAGCTCATGCTCCAGTCCGGATGGGGGTTTCAGATCTCCCTACCCCTGTGCGCTCACTGAATGGGGGGAGAACAGAGAAACAGTGTTGCTGAGGAGGAGCACTAAGTGAGGGGATGAAGTAGCGTTACTGAGGGACACTGGGGCAGCAGATAGGCAGCCTCCAGCAATTGAGGTTTTAGAGGACCGACTTCAGAACTAGGAGAGGCACGAGACAGAAGAAACCTAAGATACCAGCTTCACTGCTGGTAATGGAGTGGAAGAGGAGGCTTCTCCACAAGGGGATATGAGGTGCGGTTGTAACATCAATTACAAGGCTTATTATCACAAAACAATATCTTTTAAACTCCACAGTAAAGCCAACACTCTTCAGTATGGCACAGCCCACAAGGCTCCTTCAAACGTTTCACATGCCTACCTAGCTCTCATCTTGTTCCTTCCCTGACACGAACCCCGTGTTCCAGTCATGCTCAGCTGTGTCCTTTGCTTGGGATGCCCTTTGTATCTCCCGTTTCTTCTAATACTTTCTCTCAGTATGCGCACCTCCCCTGTTCTTGGTAGAGTTTCAATACTACACTTGTTATTTCCTCTGGAGAAACTTCCCTGATCTACATTGAGTAATCCTTTGGGTTTCCATAGTTCCTGTGGTAGATGCTGCTCGCTCTCTACCCAGTTGTACTTCTCCACTTATTCCTTATTTGTTAGAACCCATCACGGCAAAACTAAAACCCTTATCTTCCCATACTACCTTGCTGATAGGTTACTGACCCATTTCTGGCAACTGAAACATAGACGTTTCTAGGTAGAATTTCTGGGAAAACTTTATTTTTTTTTAATTGAAGTATAGTTGACATACAATACTATATTAGTTTTAGTTGTATAACATAGTGATTCTACATTTATATACATTACGATGTGATCACCACAATAAGTTTAGTAACTATATGTCCCCATGCAACGTTATTATGCTATTATTGACTATGTTACCTGTGCTGTACTTTACATCCTCCTGACTTTTTAATTTCATAACAACCTTTGTACCTTTTATTCCCCTTCATCTTTTCCATCCTCTTCCTACAACCCTCCTCCTCTCTGGTGGTACCCATTAGTTTGTTCTCTGTATCTATGAGTCTGGTTTTTGTGTGTGTGTGTGTGTTTTTTAGATTCCACATATAAGTCAAATTATATGGTACTTGTCTTTCTCCGTCTGACTTATTTCACTTAGCATAATAACCTCTTGGTCCACCCATCATGTTGTCCCAAATGGCAAGATTTCTTTTGTAGTTGCTGCTATATCTATATCTATATCTATATCTATATCTATATCTATATCTATATCTATCTATATCTATCTAATCTATATCTATATCTATCTATAATCTCATATCTTCTTTATTTATTTAGCTATCAATTGCTTCTGTATCTTGGTTATTATAAATTATGGTACAATGAACAAAGGGGTGCATATACCTTTTCAGGTAGTGTTCTGTTTTGTTTTTTAAATAAATGCCCAAAAGTGAAATTATGGGGTTCTATGGTAGTTCTATTTTTAATTTTTTTGAAGAACCTCCATACTATTTCCTATAGTGATTACACCAAATTACAATTTCATTGACACGGCATGAAAGTTCCCATTTCTCTACATTCCCACAAACACTAGTTATTTGTTGACTTTTTTATTGAAACAAGAATAAGCAAAGGAATTTATTTTTATGTGTATAAAAATTAGGATGTTATTGAAAAAGTCCACATAGGCTAGATCCCTGGTTGGCAAACTGCAGCTTGCGAGCCACATGCGGCTCTTTGGCCCCTTGAGTGTGGCTCTTGCACAAAATACCGACTTCTGCGCATGGGCCACGAAGTTTCAATCGCACTGTATGTGTATGCCCGCACATGGTATTTTGTGGTATTTTGTGGAAGAGCCACACTCAAGGGGCCAAAGAGCCACATGTGGCTCACGAGCCGCAGTTTGCCAAGCCGCAGTTTGCCGACCACTGGGCTAGATAGAGGGTCTGGATTTGTATAGCATTGTTAGAAAGAAAAAAACCCACAATATTATAAATATTTAAGGGTTAAATTGCTAGAACTTATTATTTACTTGATGATATATTTATGTTCCTATTTTAAATGTTGTTGACTTTTTGATAATAGCCATTCTGACAGGTGTGAGGTGATAGCTCATTGTGGTTGTAATTTGTATTTCCCTGATGATTAGTGATGTTGAGCACCTTTTCATATGTCTATTGGCCATCTGTATGTCCTCTTTGGAGAAGTGTCTATTCAGGTACTCTTCCCATTTTTTAATCATATTTTTAAAAAAATATCCAGATTGACTGGTATACTTCTCTTTGGCCTTTGTCTCTTCCATCTATTTTTCTGGAACATAAATAGAATGTATAGTGCTAGTTATGCCATTTTGTGACAATGAGTATGAAAGGATGATGGAGTAAGAAGATAAAAATATCCTGGGTTTCTAATCATGCCTGGGCTATTTCAGATTTCTTGTTAAATGAGGCAAAATAAATTGCTTCCTCTTAAAGTCTCTATTAATTGGGTTTTGTGTTGCCAAATATGTTTCTGACCAATAATGTACCGATTGTTGTGTTTTTAATTACTACTTACTCTTTGGTCTCATATCTGTGAGCAATCGGAGAGAAAGGACTCTGCTTTGTTTGCTTTCTCAGCACTGAGCTTGCTCCCTAGCATGGAGCAGGAACTCAAAACATCTTTTTTGAATTTGAGTGTTACTGCAAAAGCCAGTTTTCTCTTTGCTGATGACCATAACTAAAATTATGATTGATATTATGCTTACATTCACATAACCCATAGCTCTCAAGTAGCTGTGAATAATTAATTTCAGTAAGATATGAGTTTAAAATCATGAGATTGATTTTTATGTGTGGTTTGTGTTATCAGACTGATAGTTTCACATAAAACCTCTCACTATTCAATCTAAAAAGGTACATATTGACAGAAATCACAATAAATCAAAGAAATACAAGACTAAGCATTTATATTAGAAAATTACCTTCTCTTTTTAATTCAGTGAATTTGGATTTTAGGGGCACCTTTGAATGAAATTAAAATTTATCTTTATTCCATGGCTGGTGTGGCTCAGTTGGTTGAGTGTTGTCCCATGCACTGAAAGGTCACTGGTTAGATTCCTGTCAGGGCACATACCTGGGTTTCAGGCTTGATCCCTGATCGGTGGTCGGGGTGCGTGTAGGAGGCAGCTGATTGATGTTTCTTTCTCACATCAATGTTTCTCTCTCTCTCCCTCTTCCTTCTTCTCTCTCTAAAGTCAATAAAAACATATTTAAAAAAAATAAAAATTTTTATGTTTATATAGAGTGTTAATAACAGCCCCCTTCCCCTCAAAAAACCCCTAAGCAAGTGACTGCCTTTTCTGTTTGTTGTTGATTCACTCATACGTGATGGAAAGTCTAGAGCCACATTTTGGGTTGGTTTTCTTTAATCAGAACTGGCATAATTTCTTTAAGGCCAGGATTTCTCTGTTTAGCTAGTAGCAAAAACAGTCTCATGATTATTGCAAGTTTTTATCACACGGGACACCATTCACTCTCAGAACTTAGTCATGAAGGGCATGTTTGTGGGGTCAGTGAGGCCGCTAAGCAGGTTGTTTCTTTCTTTTAAGTTCACACTCAGGTGGGGCACATGGAGCAATCACAGTCCCCAGAGCCACAGGCTGGTCTGCAAGGTGAGTGCCCACAGAGAGGGATTTCAGGTGAGAGGCACAGCCCCAGCACTGCAAAGGTGTTTTCATCATTAACGACTCAGTAACCAGGGACTGCACACGGAGGAAGTACACGAGCAAAGACTCGGATGTAGTAATAAAGGCCTCAACACAAGAAATTGGCATCTCAACAAAACTCAGAGCTCCCTCAGGACAAGAATAATGAGAAACACACAGGTTGGATCAATATTGAGGCAATTACCCTGGCCATGGTCCCTGAGTAATGATGACCTGCAACCTGATGTTTGAATCTCTTCTTAAGCTTTTTAGGTCACTGTATATGAAGTGTGCATAATTAGCCTTCCATTTCTCATTACAGAACGAGAGATTGTCATTATCAAGAAAGCATTCATTATATTAAGAAACAAATTATTCTAGGTTATTTGGAGATATCTGGACCAAGTAGCTCTTACAGCATAATTAGCACCAAGATGTAAGTGCCTAGAGTGGTTCAGGTGAAGAGACCATCTTGCATAAATGTCGTAAGCCCAGTTTTTCTATATATGCTACAAATTAATGAAAACATTGAGATTTGTTTATTTTTCCTGTAATCGTTACTCCTGGTGAGCAGGCCATGACACGTGTTATGATGTGTAATAGCTCTGGAAATTTGTAGTGCCCCTAAATGAAATTGTCAGATGAGTGCCTATTTGAAGAAGTACTTGAAACATGATTCATTGCTTGATTCAGGAGAACTAGAATTTTATTTTCCCAATGGGGTGACAAAAATATAAGGGACCGTGATCAATGACCATCTTCTCTGGGGTACTTTACTTACTACCATTTCCCCTTGGCTGTATGAGATGGATCCCATTTTAAGGGATCTAATATTAATGAGTCAGAGCAAGAAATAACTGAGTCGCATATATTTGTGTACAGACAATCACCCTTTCTTATATGCAGTATTGCTGAAGATTATATGTTGTGGCTCTGATTACAGATTGATTGATTTGATCTTTCTGCCAAGGAAATGACCATCATCCTTGAAGGTTGGAAGGATATCTGATGGTTACAAGTTTAGAGTTAAAAAATTACATGCTTACTTTGGAGTGCATCAGACATTTATTTTTACACAGAGTTAGGCAAATAATGAAATTAGTTTTCCTGGTTAGTCCTACTGACTTTTAGAGGACATAAGAGAGCATTCAAACCCAGCCCTGTCAGTGTGCCATTGGTTCGTTCTTTCTATTGACATGGCAGACCCAGCAGGCCAGTCACAGGTGCCCTACAATACCTGCCTGTGCTTCTCTTTCCAGCTGCCCCCTTTCTCGAAGAGCCCTGGGCTGCATTGTTGCCTTGGAGCTCTCTCAGGACTTGACACTCTGCTCTCTAGCATTTCTCTTTTTTGCTTTATTTCTCCTTAGGCAACCCTTCTGAATCCCCACCCCCTTTTTGCAAATTCCTCCTTTATTTTTATTCCTGCGCCTTCAGGGTGGTTTATGATGTCTTAATTAATGTTTTTATCTAATCACTATTGTGACTGCTTGCCAGGGCAATGGTAGGAGGGAAACGTTATAAATAAAGTGATTATTGCCTCAAAATCAAACCAGGCAGGACATCCTCCCTTGTGTGGGTCTGCTGCTCCCTGATAGGCATCCCCCAGTTGAAATCTGCACCCCCAGCATCTTTGCATGTGTGTAGGAGGGGTGGGATCGCATAACCTGTTTACTGGAGTTGGTTGACATTGGGATGCTGGTGGGTGGCATCACAGCTGCCTTGGAAGCTGCCTCAGCAGGGAAGCAACCCCATGAAACTGTAAGGAACAAACTACCAAAGTGGGAGAAAAATAGAACAATGAAAAGACCTATTCAGCAGCAGATATAACCACAGAACCTGGGCTGTGTCACCGACCAGCCACCTCTTTGGAGAGTGTCTGGGAATAGTGTGGCCTCATGATTTTTTAAAATTTCTTCCACAGCAAGTTTGCAAATGGGGTCAGGTAAAGGGAGAGCAGGTAGAGCAGAGATTCACGGCTTCTCCACTCCCTGCCAAACACACTCAGTGTGCTGTGCCTTCCATGCACAGCGAGAAAGGCTCCAAGCCTGACAGGGCTCTGGTGCTGCACATATTGAATGTGGAAACCGCCTTTTGAGAGATCGCTGTGTTGCCTTTGCTTTACTGTAGGGCTGTGAAAATCATCTTAGCATCAGCAATCATCACTTGAAGGAGGGAGGAGAATTATGTCATCGAATGTTTGTTACATAATTGAGTTTGTTTATTAATTACAAGGAAGGGTCATGTGGCAGGGAAGTAACTGTCACTGCAGTGCCCCCTTCTTCATTGAATTCTGCCATTTTTGGCAAACACTACGTCCAGTACAAAAGCTCTGGCCAAGTTATTAATCATGTTTGTTGGGCAAGCTACAATAATCTGCTGCCTGGATACAAAGCCAAGTATGGAGTTGCCAGCAGGAGGTGATGATAAAACACTTGATACCTCTCACTCTCAGACTTTGTTCCTGCTAAGGATTAATTTTTTTATCTCCATTTAATTAAAGGGGGTGGAAATGAAAGGAAGTGATTTCAATGATGTCCCATGCTCTCAGCTGTCATGTTCTTGGTCACAAAGAAATGGACAATGTAGGACACATGGGCTATGGGCTTCTATAGACGAGGGAATAGAGAATAGCACTTTTCCATGCAGCCAAAACTCCAGCCTTTTCCCTGAAATTTCTATGTCCCTTTCAAGGGGGCTTTTGATGTTCTAACAAACTCAGCTAATTGAGTTGGGAGGAAAGAGTTACCACTTATTCATTGACCTTTAGAGATGGCCCCCAAGGTCAATTAAAGTTCTTACCTGCCCTTATCTTAGGAAAGGTCTATCATCTGATTAGCTGCTATAATTTCCATGGAATCAAAGATTGAATAATGACCATCAATTACATTATTTCAAGGACTGAGTATTTGAGAGGTCTCTTCCCCTAGTCAGAAAGGTCTTAGCTCCTATGAAATGGCCTTACATGTTTCATAGCATTAAAGGGGTTGCTTCTTTCATCTGAAGTTCTATTTCTCAAAGTATGTTCTTTGGAAAATTTATTCTGGGGGTGTCAAGAAAATACAGAAGTGTGGAAAATGATAAATGAAATAAGCTTTTTAGAATTTTTAATGTTATATCTACCATTTTGAGTTTCCAAAATAGAGACACATGATGAGTATCTAATGAGACAGTGTGTATTTTATAGGTTACACTTTAGATAAAATTGTTGTACAGAATGGATGTGCTGAACCCTTAAAACATCTTTCTTCTTGTTCTATATGCTCCAAAAATTTTAATTCTTTTTAGACTTGAAACTCCTGCTCTTCTTTCTTACCTACATCTAGAGTTTGAATATCTTACTGTCATCTAAAGTTAAATGTCTAATAATGCAATCTTTGACTCATACAATCTAGATAGTGTGACATACCACTTTTCTGGCTGTCCAACCTCAGAATCCCCTATTGACTTTGGAGAATTTGCCATTGTGTGGCTATGAGTAAGAGGCCAGAAAACTTATCCTGTCCCATGTCAGAAAGGTATGGATACTTGACAAAAGCTTAGCCATTTTGACGTTTCACCTTTTCAGGGTATATCTAGAATGTGTAGCATATGGAGAAAGGATGGGTGAGACTGGGATTGGGACAGCATCTTGCTCTGATGATACTATAAACATCCCCATTGGTGGCCAGTCTCTGGTTCCTGCTGGGTCATCCTGAAACTTATACTCACATTTTCAATAAGTACTATCTTTAGATTCAGACAGATGAGTTCTTTCTCTTACATAAAAGCAAAAACTGACTGGTCAAGAACTCAAACTAGCTATAGGTATTTGATGTCTCTGCTCCAGACAAATGCACCATTTTGCTTCAATGTCCTGTCTTGTTTAAGGAGAATGAGTCATTTGGACTCTCTTTGCAGGAGTGGGTATGAAGAGTGTGTCATTGGGTGCTGCTTATTCATTCCCCGCCCTGAGTCTTGAACCTCAACTAGAAAAAGCCAATAACTCTAGCATGAAATCTTCCAATTCTCAATGTATCAAAAAATCTACAAATTAGAAAACAAAGAGACTCTATACAATGCATAGATTAATGTGTGTTCCTAAGGTTGGTATATGTTCTGGGTAGAGGCAACACAGCAGAATGGCCCGAGCCAGGAGACCTGGATTTCATGCCTGTCTGTCTCATCATCTTAGTCAGGTTACTTCTCTGGATAAAGATGAATTTGACAATGAGCTCATTATTTCAGCAATGTTGAAAATGTTATAGCCAAATAAAGTTCACTGGTATTATAGGCTTTTAGGTAAACTAAAACTCAACTTCTTGAAAATAAAATTAAATGTGTAAATTAAATTAAAAATTAAAGACAGTACAGGGCTTCATTCCTAGAAGGAGAGGTAGGTCATGTGATTGTTTGTAAATTGAATTCTGCTGAGCCTTAATGTCTCAGGGGCAACCTGCAAATGGGGGTGGGAGGTTAGATTCTGGGCAAAGTTTCAGATCCATCTCACAGCTTCTACCAGGCCAGCTTTTCTTATTATATTGGATTTGGATATTGAGGCTCTTATTAAAGCTTTATCTGAACAAAAGTTAGAAAACCAGGGATTGGGGTGATTCCTAAGACCCATTCTGTGAAGTAGCCTTATAAGTCTGTTTTAACATCCTTAATGACACTTCTTAAACCATTAATTCCTCCCATTCTTTCCATCAGAACTTCTGCTCTCTTTGCTCACACATGGAAAAATAATACTTTCTAAAGTTCCAAGACCCGATTTCACTATTTTCACATCTTTCCTGTAGAGTATAGGGTTTTAGGTTCTGGCATTTCTAAATGCACTCCCTGTATTGAAAAGGTACATTCAAAACCTCCATTAATTATTAAGCACCCTCAAGTGCTTGATAATAAGCACTTGGAACTTGGGAAGTCATACCTGTAAGAAACTGACATCCAACTGCTAGCTATTCTTTCCTAACGTGCTGTGATGGTCAAATTTCTTCTCACCTGCCTTCCTCTCCTCCCTGCCCTTGTCTGGTCCACTTAGCTCCACCACCAGCCTCACACATTAATTTTTAGAGATCAATTGACTGATACAATTTCATTGAACATCAGTGCACACACACTCCACGCTTAGCTTCATTGTCACCTCCTCCCAATAGCCTCCTTGATTTCCCAGGATACATATTTACTTGTGTGTCCCACAGCAGTGATGCAAACCCCTCTGCAGGTATTTATTCTGCTTTCGAGGGTGTCTTTGTCTTCCTATCTAGGTTGTATGTTCTCTGAGGGCAGAGACTATGCCTATCAGATTCATGGCACTTCCATAGCAATTAGCACAGAGGAGCCTAGGGCCTTCACGGTAGCATGTGCTTCTCAGATATTTGTTGAGTATCTGCTTCCCCTACTCCTAAGTCCCAGAAACTCACACTGGAAATGAAAAACAAGGTTTGAACTCTGTTATATAAAACAGAGGTTATTATATAAGCTCTGAAGTTGGTTGTTGATTTTATTATTGTATTCAAGGCCAGATGGACATTGGCAAGAGGCTTTATTGCAGACATTAGAAAAGGAGTTGCATAATCAGACCTGGGCAGACGTCTCTGTTACTGACTGTGTTGTGGTGAAGTACATTCTCTCCTCAAATGCACCTGTGAACAGGACTCTCTGCCTTGTTCCCCCCAAAACCACAGTTCTGGGGACTATTGCCTCTTGTCCTGTCCTCCCATGTCACAGAGGAGATAGGAGTTCTGGAGAAGTTAAATGACTGGCCTAAGGTCACATAGATGAGTTCAGTCAGACAGACTTCAGTCCAGATTTAGTGATTCCAGTGTACTTTTCTGCCCCACTCCCCCTGCTGAAGCCTACAGATAGTGTATGAGGGAGGGTTTCTTCCAAAGTACTTCACAAGCAGCAAGTGGCTGCCCCCTGGGGGCAGGCTGGGTGGCTAAGTGTCTTTAGTTCAGTCTTGCTGCAGAAGACTGGGTTTTGCCATAGCACCACTATGCTGGGTCCACTTTAGCTTTAGATGGCCATTTTTACAAATTTCATTATGTGGGTAGCAAAAAGGAGAACTCCTTCCTTCCCTCCATTGATATGATATGCTAATGAACAACCACCAAAGTTTAAGTTAAACAAAACAATGGCAATGTGTCCCAGAAGGAATTTTTACATGACCTTGCTGGCGCATGACCTACACATGGCTCTTTTAAGCCTGGGTCAGGGTTAATAGACTTTTAGGTCTTAATTTTTAAAAATCTGAAACACGTTTATATTTTAACTTAATTTTTTTATGTTTATTGTGAATGTTTTGCTACCCCTATAATTCCAGGATAAATACATATATATTTTTTTAAAACTACATTAAAAAAAGTACTTATTGTCTATGGAGAAATTTAATATAAAACAAGAAATATAAAAAACTAGCATTACATTTCAGTACTGTTACTCTTCAACTGTGTCACAATCCCTTAATCAATCCTTTTGATTTGATTTCTAAGAAAAAATAACAAGATTCCAAGTGTATGGGTTCCTCTCCATATGCTGAGAGTCTGTGCTGAGTCCAGGATCAATAGGGGCAGCTACTTCAAGATCTGTGGCCTCTATGTGAGTGGCACCTGGAGCCAAAAAAGCTATAACTAGATTTTATTGAAAAAATAGCTCCCCCCCCCCAATTACAATTGAATCTACAGGTGATGTGATTTTCATCAATTCAGTGTAAGGGTTTATTTTCTGCAGCGGTTCTAGTCAAATTTCAGGACAACTCCATATTGTTTTTCTAACTTTTCAAAAAATGCCTCCTTATCTCATAACACTTACTATTTCTGAAACATCAACTCATTTTATAATTAAAAATAGGGTTGTAAGTACAGTTACTCTGGGATTGGTAAGACATTGACAATTTAAAGCATACATGGAGATCTATTTCCAAACAAACAGAGCACAGGAGCCTCGAAACCATTGAATGTGATTCTGAATTTTAACCCCATTTCTTACAGAATAACCTGTTATTTAACTGCCTATTCCTTATACCCATGATTCAGTGGATTGACTCAGGAGGTTCAGGACTATGTTTGCTATGTCTCCTTCCTGCTTTCAACCCTCTGATGGAACTGCTGTATTAGAGCATGAAATGCTCCAGTGGGAACGACGGAAAACAAATCAGTCTGTGCTCACGAATCTGCGATTGCTCTTTCTTGTCTCTCTAGGATACAGTTCAATTATAGCAGCTTGGTTGTCAAAACTGGAACGTTCCCCAGGGCTTGGTGAACCTGGTCAATTATTCTGCCATATGTTGGGTGGGGATGGGTGTACTTCTCAAGGCTGGGCAGTGATTAGAGGTGGAGGGAGGGGAAGGAGACGAGCAAATGTATGGGAAGCACCTTCTCTCTGCCGGATGCAAGACATCCGTTGTCTTATTTAATCCTCACAACCACTGTATCTTTATGTCAATTTACAGTGGAGAAACTGAGGCTCAGTGAAGGTCAACAATGTGTTAACACCGCTAATAAGAACAGAGATTCAAATGTGGATCAATTTGATCAATCAATCAAGCAGAAAATGACTGCTGGTTGACATTAAAATATGTTTAAACCAGACTTAGGGAATTAGCACCAATCTGTCCCCACCTGCCCCAATGCAAGTGCTTTTCTTTTCTTTTCTTTTTTTTTTTTTTACAATTCCTTCCCAACGTCTCACCTGTTCTTATTCATTTTTACTTGGTTTTATCTATGTGACATGTTTGAGGGATCAGAATGACAGCAGGATTAGCATGTGTCGAGATGTGCTTGACCTTACAAGCCTTGGGAACAGTTTATAACAGAACTCCTGCTGTCTCATCCCAATACACTTGTTTATTTTTACTTTCAATCCTGTCCCTAGAGGACCTCTTTGCTTTTGCTTGCTGATCTGTTCACTCTCCCCAGCTCTTGCTTTGGCTATTGCTTTAGGGCAGCAATTTTCAACCGGTGTGCTGCAAGAATGTTTAAAACATGCAACACCTGACTATTTAGTCCGGGACACTGACCTCTTTTCCCTCAGCTTGTCAAACAAACAAACAAACAAACAAACAAACAAACAAACAACTGACAACAGCCAACACAACAATAGCTGTCCATTTTGAATGAATCAAAATCATAATTTTTTTCTGTCAGATTGGCAAACAATATATTTTTGGGCGTGCCACAGAATTTTAGTAATTAGTGTACGTGTGCCATGAGATGAAAAGGTTGAAAATCACTGCCCTAGAGCATCTTGCCCTCCTTGGTCCCAAGCTTCCCCGACTAAATTCTGTCCTCTTTCTCAAACATTTCCCAGGCAGCAGTCTATGGGCTATTTTGAGGAAATATTTTCACAAAATATCTAAGCCTTATGTTTGCTGACAGGCTATGAAGTCTAGGTTCTTAGTAAGAAAATTTTCTCTCACACCAGAACTTTCCAGCCCAGCTGGCACGCCTGCTTCCTGTGAATCCGCAGAACAGATGGAAGTGGGAACCTGATTTTGACTGAGATTTAATCCAGCCTTAGGAAGAACTTTTAAAATCTCCCATCAGTATTCCACTAACTTTTGATGTTTTTGTCTGAGTGGACTGGCTTCCCTCAGGAGAAACTGAAAGAGAAAATCACAAAGGTAAGAGTCTGCTTTATGGACATCAATATATATTAAAAATCTGTTTCACCAAGCGAGTTCAGTAATTTATTTAACATAATAATGAATTTGAACGTGTGTCAGGATTATGTGAAATGACACACGGAGGTTGGCAATAATATTGTTGCCATTCGTCGTTTCCTGAGAATGTAAAGCCAGATGCAAGTTGACCATCTTGCTCTGTGAATACGCTGCCCTTTGCTTATTTAAGCATAGGCTGCAGTGATGGCGAACCTTTTGAGCTCGGCGTGTCAGCATTTTGAAAAACCCTAACTTAACTCTGATGCCGTGTCACATCTGATGCCGTGTCACATATAGAAATTTTTTGATATTTTCAACCATAGTAAAACAAAGATTTATATTTTTGGTATTTATTTTATATAAAATCAACCAAAAAAATGAGTTCTGTCATAGGTTCGCCATCACTGGCTAGTGCCTTCCTCTTTCCTGACCAAGACTCTTTCCTGACCAAGAAATATTTTGCTACTAGAAGAGATTCTGGGATGTTTGGTGGGCATGTGTAACACCGGTGGAAAGTCAGGCCCTGGAGTGTTTTGGCTAGAGGGATCTCAGCAATGAAATCTGAGAGTTTCTCCACTATATGAAAGGCAGGTTACCTAGAAGAGATGGAATGTACTTTGTGGCCCTTTCCACATTTAGGGCACCAAGCCCTGAGTTATAATTCTTTACTCTCAATTAATACTCAGAGGTTAGAGAGAAAACAATGATGGACAGCCCTGCTTGTGTGGCTCAGTTGGTTAGAGCATCATCCTGTGCACTAGATGGTTGTGGGTTTGAACAGGGCACATA
This sequence comes from Myotis lucifugus, assembly GCF_000147115.1. Taxonomy (NCBI): domain Eukaryota; kingdom Metazoa; phylum Chordata; class Mammalia; order Chiroptera; family Vespertilionidae; genus Myotis; species Myotis lucifugus. The sequence goes on along the minus strand of NW_005871214.1, from coordinate 928,669 downwards.
CAGGAGGCAACTGTGTCTCTCTCACATCGATGTTTCTCTCTCCCTTCCTCTCTTTCTACATAAACAAAGAAAAAACTTTTATGGAAATATTTTCCTCCTAAATGTTGAAACTCAAGTGTTTTTCCTTAGGTCCCATAACCGACCTGACTATTCATTTGTATGTTCCTATTTTTGTCCCTCGTGAAAAGGCCAATCCCTGACAATTTTATCTAGATCTCAGTCTAACATGCTTAGGGAAGCTGACAAGTGAATCTTAAGAGGCTAACACCTCAAAGACCAGATTTCAACCTGGTTATCCTCTTCAACTTGTGTAAGTTGAATATCACAAGTTACAGAAAAAAAATCTTAAGTTCTAAGCTAAAGTATGGGCTTTTTGGCAAGCCCTTTCTCAATCCCCAGAAAAGGACCCACATTTCTTTGTCATATGTTTTAGTCCAGAATAAACCACTTCCTCAAAAACACTTTTATAGACTTCCTTTTAGTAGTTTGCATGCAATTCTTTATTTAGTCATCAAATATGTGTTAACAAAATAATATGTGTCAGTTCTGTGACTTCACTGTATTTTCAGACCATTCTATCTAGAATACTTATGAACATGTTACTCCGATAAATATGCTTAGATATTCAGGAAATACTTTACTGTATTTCCCAAAGGGAATTAAATAAACACATGTAGAATTGAAATAAAGTCAGTTACATCAGAGATACCTTTTGAAGTTCTGGATGGAAGGAACCATATTTCAGGTGTGTTTGTGTGTTTTATCCCCTCACAATATTAAGAAAAGTATTTTGTACATAGCCTGTGCCCAGTAGTCAACTGTTGATTCGAAATACATTAACCCTTTCCTGAGGAGCTATTATGGGTTTAACAGGATTCTGCAGCTACTTAAATGATGCATTGGGGTTCAGTTCTGCTCTGCAACTCTTATCCCACTGGTTATCAACTGGAACAATTTTGTCCCCCCAAGGACATTTGGCAGTAGCCCAAGATATTGTTTGATTGCCACACTCAGGGGTGTGGTAGGGAGGATCAAGTTGCTACTGGCATCTGCTGTTTAGAGACCAAGGATGCTGTCAATATCCTACAATGCACAGGCAGGCCCAAACAAACAATGTATTATCTGGCCCGAAATGTCAATAGTGCCAAGAGTAAGAAACCATGGGTGAATCTCTCACTAAAACCCTTTTAGGCTCATATGTAACCTAATGTGATATTTCAAGGGTATTTTCAATGTTTGTTTTGCATTGGTAGTTTATTTCATAGGAAATCTTTTTTTAAAATATATTTTATTGATATTTTACAGAGAGGAAGGGAGAGGGATAGAGAGAGTTAGAAACATCGATGAGAGAGAAACAACAACCAGCTGCCTCCTGCACACTCCCCACTGGGGATGTGCCTGCAACCAAGGTACATGGCCCTGACCAGAATCGAACCTGGGACCCTTGAGTCCGCAGGCCCGACGCTCTATCCACTGAGCCAAACCGGTTTGGGCTCATAGGAAATCTTGATGTCAACATGGCCATTAAAGTCATATATTTTTAAACAATCTCTGATTGTCACTAACCTTTAATTATGCTGTTAATGACTGTTACTGTAATTCAAAACATGGTAGAGTGCAGATTTTTGAAAATTTCATGGGAAAACCAATCATTTAAGTACCATTGCTAGAATTTGTGCTGTTTACCTACATGATTATACTATAAAAACTTGAATAAGACAGGCCGATCTTACTAAGTAGTTGAGTATTATTTCATATTGCCATTTTCAGATCTCCCAAATTATTTGGATTGAGGATATGTAAGCCTGTAAATGGAAAGAATTAACTTTGGGATTTAAATAGCTAATAGTAATGTTTACGTATCATATAATGTAACTGGTATCCAGTCTTATATCCTGAGGTATATTTACAGAAGTTAAGTAGAGAATACATTACAGAAATACTTTAACATGGGCCTATTAAATGAGGGAGTTAGCAGGATGGGAGAATGAGATACACAGGACTGGTGAGTAGTTAGGGTAACTGTAATTTCTCACCCAAACCAGGGCCCCTCGAGAATGGTACTCTATTGACAATTAAGCCAGGACAACAGGCTTAAACAAGGACTATTTGAGGGGAAACCAGGATACATGGTCACCTTATCCACAAAGAATACCTCAGGTTTGAGAAAAAGAAGAGGGGATGATTCTGAAATTAATATAGTATCAGCAGGGCTGTAACACATAGAAGAATATTTTTAAAATTCTTAGCCATGGAAAGACTCCCCTAATATACCACAGCTTTGGAGCTAGAGGCATTGGCACTGATGAGAGTGCGTTGTCTGGAATCATAAGTAGCTCTGAAGTAGCCTTCCCTGTACTTTGGCATGGATAGTGGTGCTTCAGCATTAGACTTGACCACAGGGAGATGGAGCGAGAATGGGGAGACAACACATCCCATATGCTAGTTGAGGGGACCACTTCAGAGCAATGTGAGAAACTCCCTAGAAACCTGGAAATCGCCATCTGGGTGAAGAATAAGGAAAGGTGAATGGAGGTGTGGAATGTGGGTCAAAGTTCAATTATAGTTCTGTGATCACAACTAGAACAAAAGAGTTTCTTACTACAGATTCTCTTAATTTGTCCGGCATGGTGACCTGTGGGGAAACCCTGGTTATATTGGGCAGATGATAAGATCTGGAGAATGTGAATTCTGTGTTCCCCAAATGAGAGGATCCACCTGGGGTTTTTGGAGAACTTCTGTGCAGACAATCAAAGGGCATTTTAGAATAGCAGCAGCCTAGGGCAGGTGGCCACAGGATCATTGTGTTAGTTAGTGGAGGGGTGAGGATTTAAATCAAGGCCAGCCTAGTGGAAAAGTCCATGTTCTTCATACCCTGTAACCTTGTCCTTGCAAAAGAGGGTAGGAGTTAGATGTCTGTGTGTCCCAAAGAGATGGAGGCCATTTGGGAGAATTATACGAGCAGAGCAGTGACTTAGGGATTGGGTGCCTGGGAGAGGGGGAGCTTCAGCATGAAAGATGAATGTGAACTCATCTGACATTGAGAATGTATGCCGAAGCTAGATTTTAATTCTACATAAGGGCCATCAAACCGTGCCTTCCAACATCAAATACTAATGCAATGATCTCAATATAGAACAGGAGCTATGAGCTGTGTGACTGATTCAAGAGTTCCCTGATAACATCCACCTGTTCTGTGACCCATGCCTGGAATCCTAGTGCCTGCAGGTCCCCCTCTCCACCTTTCTGTTCCTCTGGGCATTGGAGACGTATCTTTCAAAACCAGCTCAGGTATACTTTTTCATTGGAGACTTTTCTGATATTCAGGAAGCATTGATCAAATCTTTATCTGAGCTCCTCCTTTACTTGATATGGAAGTTCTCCATGTTGGCATGTTTGACTTTCGAGAAACTCACATTTTCACACATCAGTTACAAATAGAGCAACATGTGCTGCCAACAGTTCAGTTTCTGAAATAATGCTATTTCAGTCTAGACAGAGATACTAGTATGTGAGCATGTCTTGACTATTTTGTTTCATTTGTACACATCACTTTATGAACAATGAGAGCAAAATGAAAAGATAAAAATGGTAATAAGTATAGTTTTTAGAAACTTTATTTAGTTGAGACCAGGTGGAGATTGATTAAGTGTGTTTGCTGATAGTGACAGAACTCAAGCCTCAACTGGATGCTCATCAGATTTAAGCCTGATCAATTGTGCACAAGAACACAATATTAAAAACACATGGAATTCTGGATACATTTTATTTAAGATTATGTTGTTCATATATTTACCTAAAAACACTTACATGACCCTTGCTTTAGAACTTACTAAGTTTAAAAGGTCACTGTGGTGAAATCAGTTTGAAAAAAATATGCTAGGTCAAATTAACTATGTAGTATTTTTTTCCTAAAGGCCTTTCAGAGCATTGGACATGTTAAAATTCATGGTGATTCTTCAAGAGAGAGAATTGATATTAAGCATTTCCCAAATGTATTTGACCATAATATTCTCCTCCCTTTTGAGCATATTTTAAGATTACCATCTAATAAAACAAGTTTGGGAAACATTTCACCAGAACCTGCTCTCCAGGTATTTGATAGGAATTCCTCCCTCCCACCCTCCATCCTTTCCTTTCTCTATTTCTCTCTCCTCCCTCTTTCCTTCCCTCCTTACCCCTCTGCTTTCCTTCCTCTTTCCTCTCTCTCCTCCTTCCCTCCCACCCTCTTCTCCTCCCTCTCTCCCCTCTCTTCCTGCCTCCCTCCCTTTCTTTCCTCTTTCTCTCTCTGCCTCCCTCCCTCATTCACACTCTCCCTCCTCACTCTTTCATTTGATCTCTTCCTTTCTCTTTCAAGGTCCCAAATTTGCAAATACCCTTATAGCATATGGTTTTTCTTATAAATTATAGTACTTTCCCCTATGTATAGTTTACAGTTGTCTCCATTAGGAAATGTATAATGAGTTTATATATTAGAAAGTTGCTCTCTTCAGATAACAGAAAACCTTCTTATTTTGGTTAAGATACATCACTTGATTTAATTTTTCTTCATTTTCTTTTTACTTCTGTCACAGAATGATCAATTGGTGGTTTCCGATTCTGTTATTTTGGGGGAGCATGGAACATATTTTTACTTAGAAATAAAGACTTCATTATATTACATCCCAGGATTTAACAATTAGGTATGATAAGCCGAGAAATAAAAACCTCGTTGAGATGTGCATAGGTACTTAGTGGACTCACTCACTAGCTGAGTATCTTGTCTCTATACACTAGGGATGCAAATTTACTCCTTAACAAAAGCAATGACATGTTAACTCTCTCTCAAGTAGCGTTACTTCCAACTAGTTGCAATAACTTTTCTTTTCAGGAATGCCAAGGATTTTCTGTAGCAAGTTTACACTGTTTTATCCATTAGTCTCTTGTGAGCTGAGTTGTTTTTATAGAATCTAAGAAAAGATTCTATTCAAGGGCACTGACCAAATTATTTCTGGATCTGAGAAGCTAAGGACCTGACTCTATCTGTAATGACTTCCTGGAAGACCTAGAAGCAGCTAGTGCATCAGTCTTCTGGACAGCATTTCCCCTGCCACATGCCCCTTCCATCCATCATCTCACCATTGCCATTTGCTGAGTATTCTACTCCATGACATGCTATGCTAGGCTCTTAACATTCATTTCCTCCTTTGATACTCAACACTCAAAGCTAGAGTGTAAATGTTTTCAGCTTTGCTGACCATGGAGTCTCTATCACAACTATTTAAATCTACCATTGTAGCATTCAGGGAGTTATAGATCATATATAAATAAATGGGTATGGCTGAGTTCCACTAAAGCTTTATTTACAAAATTAGGCATGAACCGGATAGGTCCATGGGCTATAATTTGTTGATGCCTGCTCAGAACCACCCAATGAGGTAGATATTGTCATCTCCATCTTACAGATGAAGAGACTGAAGATTAGAATCCAGGTTAAGATTCAGGATCATTGTGTTAGTTAGTGGAAGAGTGAGGATTTAAATCAAGGCCAGCCTAGTAGAAAAGTCCACGTTCTTCACACCCTGTAACTTTGTTCTTACAAAAGAGATTAGGAGTTAGATGTCTAGAAAGAAAGGAGAGAGGGCTTGTGTCCAGTAGGAGGGAAGAAAGAATCAAAGGCCCGAGCTCATGGTCCATTTTGTGGACAATAAATAGATGAGCTTAATGGTAGAAGAGGCAATTACAAGAGTGAACAGAAGGTATGGTTGGGAGGGAGGCACATGTGCCAGTTAGGATCATATTTGTCTGTGAGTACAGAAACCTCATTAAACAATATACATGCATGAAGAATCTGGAGATGGGCAATCTGGGACAGGTTCAGCAGCTTCATAGTGCCATTAGGGATCAGAGCTTGCTCTATGTTTCTGTTTGCCATCTTAGGCTTGTGTCTTTAGTGCATAGCCTTCTTGTCTCATGGTTATCACAAGAAACACCTACAGCATCAGGTCCACATTCCAGATAGTAAGATGGGGGGGATTAAAGGTTAAACACACATTTTATCGGAATCTTATCCTTTTTAAAGAGCTTTCATGGGAGGCCCACCTAGCAACTTCTGCTTATACATCCTTGGCCAATTACATGGCTATTTCAGCTGCAATGAAAACTAGGAATTGTGGGAGGCTAGCCACTTAAAACAAGTCAAGGTTTTGTTAGCAATGTATAATAGATAGGTATTTAGCATTGTCTGCCACAGTATAAGTATCTAGACCATGAAATATAATATATTCTTACACACACATATTGCTATTGGGTGAATAATGGGTTAGATACAGATACATCAGGATGAGAAAATACAGCTATGAGACTATTGCAGTTATTAGTGAGGACTAAAGTGGGTGATACCTTGGGGGCTAGATCATGAGTTTTTGAGAGCAGAGGTTATGCCTGTAACCTCTGTAGAACATAGTATGAAGTCTGGCTGATAGCAGAAGCTCAAGAGATAAATGATTTAAAAAGTACAAGGAAAGGGAAAGTCAAAGATGTGCTGATATCTCAATGAGGTGGGTTAAATGGGAATATAATGGAGACATGAGACAAATGGAGAAGGTGTGAAGTTGGAGCTTTTTGAAGATTTTGCTCAACTTTAAACAAATACTGATGAATTCATTTTAGATGTTGGATGGTGTGGCAGGGCCTATGTGTGGTCCTTTGTCACTTCTCTTGTTACTTCTATTCTTCCTTTGAATGCCTCAGTCCCCCCTGCTTTGCCAGTGTCAAATACGTGAAAACCTTTGCTTGTAGAAATTTTCACTTATGTAAGGTATTATGTATTGCTGGCTTACCATTAACACCCCAGGGAATTATCAGAGATAAAAAGAACCAATGACCAGTTTCCATCTCCTTCCTCATTTAATCCATTCCCTGGCTGTCACCTCCAAGTTTGGCATACATCATCAGTAAAGGAGGGTCAGAACTTCAGGAAGACCTTGGTTTCTGTGAAGGTGAATCCCACCAAGATGTTGATAATGAGAAGAGGGAAAAAAATCCATGACCTGTGGAATTCTTTACACATTCATTCAATAAATGTTGTGTGTGCCTGTGTCATGCTAATCATGGGAGCTCCAACAGGCGCACATTAAAGACATGGTCATAGCCTACACATCTGGAGATCTGAAACCTTGGCTCAAGACTGGGGTCTATCTTACCACCAAGGAGGCTTTTACTTTTTCATTTTATTCAAATGGTTGTAATAACCACCAGAAATCTTATAAATGTTCCTGTGATGGTTACAGAATGATCTATTCTCCCTTTCACAGGCCTTTCCTTTGAGGCCATGTTTTATAATAATTTAACATTTACTTTGCACCACTGGCCTGGAGACAATACAGTAAATGGAAAATAATCATAGTTTTTGCCTCATGGGCTTGCAATATATTAAATATTATTGTCTCTCTTCCTGCCTGAGATGTTAATGTCCTGAAGCCAAGTATAGCAAGGTCATTTTAATATAAAGGTATTAATCAAGATATGTAGTTTTAAAATTATTTACTCTTTTTCAGGACATTAATCTTCTATAGGAATTTATTGCTGTGAATTAGCAAGACACTTGTGGAAGATTTCTCTAAGGTATAAATTTCAGGGACAATTTGCACACAATTGAGTAATCATCACACAACTTCTCTGTTGTTTTCTGGAATCTGATTATGCTACAAAAATACATTTCTTCTTACCAACAAAATCAAATTAGCCAATGAGTTGATATTTGGGATCTATTTTTGACTTTTTGAGATCTAAACTTTTGCTTAATCCCTCTACCTTTTTCACCCAGCCCTCATATCCCCATCCCCTAACAGTTATTAGTTTGTTCTTTGTATCTACAAGTCTGTTTCTATTTTGTTGTGCTAGTTTATTTTGTTCATTAAATTCTAAATATAAGTGAAATCATATGGTATTTATTTGTCTTCCTCTGAGTGGCTTATTTCACTTTGCATAATTCTCTCCAGGTCCATCCATGCTGTTGCAAAAAGTAAAATTTCCTTCTTTTTTACAGCCAAGTAGTATTCCATTGTGTAAATGTACCAGAGCTTTTTTTTATCCATTCACTTACTGATGGGCACTTGGGATGCTTCCAAATTTGGTTATTGTAAATAATCAATCAATCAATAAATGAATCTCATGGGCAGACAGTAGTATGGTGATTACCAGAAGGAAACTGGGTGCGGGGGAAGGTAGGAGTGGGTAAAGGGGAGATAAGTGGTAGTGGAAGGAGACTTGACTTGGGTTGGTGAACACACAATACAATATACAGATGATGTATTATAGAACTGTACACCTAAAACCTATATGATTTTATTAACCAATGTCACCAAACAAATCAATAAAAAACCCTGAACTTTTAAAGTAGGAGTGAGGACATACTCTTGCAAAGGTAGTTTTGTGACAGTTTGCATCCTTAAAACAATACTCTTGCTCAAGAACCAATGGCTCTTAAAATAGGGTTGGTTGGTTGATTTCTGCAGGAGTTAGACCAAGCAGTCTCCTTCCCCATGTCTTCCCAAGACCACATCCTGACCCTCTCCTCATCAGCCTGCTTCTCCAGTTCACAGCTTCTCAAGCTTCTTTGTGTGAGACATTTCTTTTTGACACTTTCCATTGTCATAAGAATCAGTGTCTCCATATAAAAGGCATACAATATTATTTTCCATTTATTTGGAAAGCATTTCATGTCTCTTTTTATTCCAGTTTCCTATATCCCTTTGCATTTGTACAGTGTTTTGTGAATTTTTGAAAGCATGTTACCTTCATTGTTCCATTCGTTCTTTCCACTGACCCTTCTGGGTAGATAGGACAACTCTCATTTCCCTCATTTAACAAATGAGAAACTCCGGTCTCAGAACTTATGACTCGCTGAAAGTTACATGCTAAGAAATAGGGCTGGGACAGGAGCTTAGGCCTTTAGTCATGGCAAAGAAATGCTTATGATGATGTTTTATTTTTGTTGTTGTTTTTTAAATTATAAAAGTTAAGTATAGTTTTTACTTTAAAAAAAGATTCATTAATTTCAATATTAACAGCATCCCCTAATTCCTTAACTTACAGAGTAACAGCTATTTGTGGTTTGGTATATATTCTAGATTTTCATACCAGTATAATGCTTAACACATGTAATTTAAAGTACTTAAAATGGCAACATATTACAAATACTAGTTTGTTGCATACTTCTTACATTGAATGATAGATCCCTGCTATTTCTGTCAGACTAGAGAACAATCATTCTTTAACTACTACAGAATATTTTATACATGAATATAACATAATTTATTTAATCGTAATCCTTATGATGGGCATTAATATCTCTCCCAAATGTTGCTATTGAAAAACAAAGATGAAATGAGCAGCCTTTCATTATACTACTAGAGGCCCAATGCACAAAATTAGTGCATGGGGGATGGGATGGGGGGGCCCCTCAGCCCAGCCTGCACCCTCTCCAATCCGGGACCCCTTGGGGGATGTCTGACTGCCGGTTCCTGGGGATCAGGCCTAAACCGGCAGTCAGACATCCCTCTCACAATCCTGGACTGCTAGCTCCTAATCACTCATCTGCCTGCCTGCCTGCCTGGTCATCCCTTACTGCACCCCCTGCTGACCTGGTTTCCCCCAACTGTTCCCCCTACTGGGCTAGTCACACCTCACTGTCCCCCTGCCAGCCTAATTACCCCAACTGCCCCCCCCTTGTTGGCCTGGTCACCCCTAACTGCACCCCCCTGCCAGCCTGGTTACCTTTTACTGCCCCCCTGCCAGCCTGGTCGCCCCAAACTGCCTCCCCCCTGCCAGCCTGGTCACCCCACACAGCCTGCTGTTCGGTCATTTGGTCATCCCTCATTAACCCCCCTGTCGGCCTGGTCATAGGCAGCCATCTTGTGAGGGCGTGAGAGTTAATTTGCATATTATGTCTTTATTATATAGGATTTATGGGGATAGAGGTGACTATTAATATAGGATGGTTTCCAAAAAGCATAAGCAGATACATGTTTGAAATTTAATAGAGTTTTCTCAACTGGTCTCTGAATAGGCTTCAACAATCTGAAGCCTGAAAGTATATAGTCCTAACTTCTTCATATCCTGCAACATTGAATGTGATAAATTTCCACTTTTATCTTTGCTACTTCTTTGTACTTACTGAGAGTTATTTAGTTGTTCCTATAGAAAGTTTTTAAACTAAATATTTCATTTTTTAATCTTATTTTCTAGTAAGTACAGTTAAATCTGTAGAATGTCCTCTAAACACCAATCGAGGTACACCTCTGATTTTAGTTTTATAGGATGACATATTGTCTTTAATTTTTCTATAGCCTGTAATTTCTATATTGGTTTCACCTTTGAAATCACTTACATAAAAGTACCAGTTTCTAATTGGATAAATTTTTGTGTTCAGTTTTGTTGTTAATTTCAAATATTCTTGCTTTGCAGTGAGAAAACATTGTTTACACTTTCTGGAGTTTATTGTTTTTTTATGGACTAAGATGGTTAATTTCAGTAAATGTTAAAAACACTTTAGAAAAGAATGTGTAATATCTATTTTGTGGACAAGTTAATCAAATTTTTTAGTGGTGTTAATTACAGTTCATTTAAATCTTCCACTATGCTTGTGGATTTGTCATTTCTCTTTGTGTTTCTAGCAGATTTGCTTTGCATATATGTCGCTATGCTGTTAGATGCATAATATGTAATGGCATATCTTCTATATCAGTGTGAAATAACCCTCTTTTCTCTGTTTAAAATTTTTTTAACCTCAAATAAATTACAGATGTTTTTGATATTGCTACTCAATTATATTTTTACCTTTATCACCTATAAAATAATTTTTGTTTCATATTATTTTGGTGTGTTTTTTGTAAGTAGTATAGAGATCATTTTTACAATCCAGTTCAAGAATCACTGCCTTTAAATAATAGCCATTTAACATAATCAGTTGCATTAACTGATATAATTGGTGTCATTCCTGATATTTATTTGGAATGTTTTCTTTTTCTAGTATTTCTCCCCCCTTTTCTCTCTAGAGTCTTAATGATTTTTTTCTCCATCCTTCTCCCCATCTAATGGTTATGCATCCTATTTGCATTTTTTCCTAATGGTTATTACCATTTAATTTAATTTAATTATATTTTATCATTTTTTATTGTCTAAAGTTTTACATATGGCTCCTCCTCCCCCAATTGACCCCTCCCCGTCCCGGGCAAGCCCCCACCGCCTCAGTGTCTGTGTCCATTGGTTATGCTAATATGCATGCATACAAGTCCTTTGGTTGCTCTCTAACCCGCCCCCTCCCCTACCATTTGTCTCTGGATCTATTCTTGTTCATAAAATTATGTTGAACATTATATTCCACATATGAGTGAGATCATGTGATATTTATCTTTCTCTGACTGGCTTAATTTCACTTAGCATAATGCTCTCCAGTTCCATCCATGCTGTTGCAAATGGTAAAAGTTCCTTCTTTTTTATAGTGGCATAATATTCCATTGTACCATTTAATTTTAAATAATATTACAAAAATGTTTTATGAATATAAATAATTAATGAAGTTATTTGATCTTTCCCGAAGAGGACAAAATTCTTAGCACTCTAGTACTTTCTCTGCCCCCGACCTATACATTCTGTTGTTTTTTTAAACACTGAAATGTAAGCTCTAGATTGTTCTTCTTATTATGTTATTATCCCAATTTTATAAATCATTTAACAATTGTCTTAGGCTTCATGATTCTATGTTAAGCAGTTGTTTAGAATGATTTATGTATTTTATTGTTTAAAAATGTATTATTACATTTAGTTTCTCATGTCTCTTAGATCAATTTTTTTTCATTGGCTGAAACACATCCTCAATAATTCTTTCAGAAAGATTTGTGGCTTTAAATTCTTGATTGCAAAATGTTTTTATTTGGCAACTATGCTTGAATATTAGTTATCTATTGTTCCATAACAAATTATGACTAAACTTAGTGGCTTACAACAACACTTATTTTTCACAATTTCTGTGAGTCGGGAATCTGGGTGAAATTCTGATGGTTGCCTCTGGATCAGTCACTCAAGAGGCTGTAATGAAGCTGCCAGCTTGGACTGTTGTTACATCTAAAGACCTCACTAAGGAAAGGATCCAATTTCAAGCTCAATGGTGTGGTTGTTGGCAGAATTCAGTTCCATGAAGGCTCTTGGCTGGAGGCCTCCTCTCTTTCCTTGATAAGTGCTCCTTTCCATAGGGCATCTCCCAACGTGGAAGCTGGCTTCCTCAGAGCTATTGAGCATGAGAGGAAAAGAAGGTGCCCCTAGGACAGAAGACAAAGTCTTTAACCTGATCTCAGAAGTGACATCCCATCACTTCTAATTGTATTCTCTTTGCTTGAAGTGACTCAGAGTCCAGCTCATATCCCAGGAGAGAGGAATTACAGAAGGGCATGAATACCAGGAGGTGGGTTTCATGGAGGCTGTATGTTATAAGAGGTTCAACATTATTTTCTCTCAGTAATTTGAAGACATTCTCTCATTGTCTTTTAGCATTTATTTTCAAACAAGATGACTTATGTTAATCTGAATTTTGTTTCTTTGTAGGTAAACTATTTTCTCTAGGTTAGAAAACACTGGTGTGTTTCTAACTTTTATAGCTTCTCATTTTTTAAAAATTTATTTATATATTTTTATTGATTTTTTATAGAGAGGAAGGGAGAGGGATAGAGAGTTAGAAACATCGATGAGAGAGAAACATTGATCAGCTGCCTCCTGCACACTCCCCACTGGGGATGTGCCTGCAACCAAGGTACATGCCCTTGACCGGAATCGAACCCGGGACCCTTCAGTCCGCAGGCCGATGCTCTATCCACTGAGCCAAACCGGTTAGGGCTATAGCTTCTCATTATTAATGATCACCTTTATTAGCTTTAAATCTGAAGATGTGAGGTTTTGCTTAGAGATATTTTCTTATGTTATTTCTTTCTCCTGTTTTCCCTGTGGTTGACTTATGGAAATCATTATATATTGGAACTTCTATATTTATAGTCCATTCTTTTTTTGGTGTTCTTTTATATTTATCATCTTTGTGCCCACAAAATAAATATTTCAGTTCAATTTTCCAGTTCATTAATTTGGTTCTCAATTGTGTCCATTCTTTCTTCTGATAGGGGTTATAAGGTTTTTCTCCTCAGCCCTATGGGTTTACATGATCAATTTTTCTCCATCTTCCTTATATCTTTCTGCAACTCATAATCTGAATTATGGTCTGTCTGATAGTGGTACCAGTACATTAGCTTTCCTAAGCTCTATGATTTTCTTTTTTATCATTTTAGTCATTCTCTGGGAAGGAGGAGAATGTGCTAATAAGCAAGCTATCTTGAGCTGCAAGCCTCTGATGATCTTTCTCCCATTTCTGTTAGAGTCTTCTAAAAATTTTATCACCACATTTAAAAAGTTGAAACATTAAGAGAGGAAAAATTATTAAATAATTTAAACATTGAGAGAAGAAAAGTGGAGTTAATTTTTTGACTTCAATACAGGAAACTGCCTATAGCACTATGTTGATGTGGAAGGCATACCATTTAAATATTGAGTTATATTTGAATCTGACTACCAAACGCCATTCCTTTAGCTATAGGAATGAATGTGTATCGGCTTCAATTTTAAAATCTATTCTGCTGCCTTCTGACTATCAAGATAGTCCGAAGGCTCAAAAACATTCTAATCAGTTCCCACAATGAGAGAAGCTCTATTAATGGACTTAGTGAATAATAAAGATAAATTAACTGCCTGCCACTGTCCTTTAGTGAAACAGTCAATACTAAACTTCAGGAAGACTTATACCACTTTTTTTTTTTTTTTTTGCTACTCTCACTTTAAACAAATCTCTCCCTTTGACAAGAAGCTGTGAAGGTAAAGTACTTTTGGAAAAAATTATTTGACTTCCAACAGGGAAGAGTATATAACGGAGATATGTGAATCAGAAGGATATATATATATATATATATATATATATATATATATATATATCTATCTATCTATCTATCATGGGGCTACTTATTTAGCAAAGCTAAGTTCAGAACTCTTTCAAACAACAGAGATGGGTGTTTCTAAATTGCTACAATCTGATATTTAACACTAGAAAAAATGTTTTGAAAATGTTTTAAATTTTAACTTAATTTTTTTTCTTTTCTGTATGCAGAAGGAAAAATCAATTTCCATTGTGTGGAATTGTTTCTATCTCAGGTGTGAACGTGAATTTGTGCATTTCTACAGTGTAGTCCTGGGTAGAAAATGAGGGCATTTAATGTCACCACAATTTTTGTTGCCTTTCTTATTTATAAGATAATTAGTTTAGGAAAGTTTAAAAAGTTAACTCTTTACATTCTGACTCTTCAGTTAACATGGTTATATTTCATGAGAGATCTTTTAAAGGAAGAGTACTGTTTAGTTTGATTTTTAATTTAATTTTGTTTTCTTTCTAGATTCTTACAGTGGAAGCTTAAATGATTAATTAAAACTTTTTAAAAAAACTTTTCTAATGCACGCATTTAAAATTATAAATTTATGCCCGGCTGGTGTGGCTCAGTAGTTGAGTGTTGGCCTATAAACCAAGAGGTCATGGTTTGATTCCTGGTCAGGACACATGCCTTGGTTGCTGCTTGATCCCCAGTGGGGGGTGTGCAGGAGGTGGTAGATCAATAATTATCTCTCATCTTTGATGTTTCTATATCTCTCCCTCTCCCTTTCTCTCTGAAATTAATAAAAATATATAAAAAAGAAATAAATGTTCTTCATATATTCTGCCTGCCTCTCTTTTTTCTGGGAATCCAATTATGCATATGTTAAACCTATTGATATTGTCTCACATATTACTGAAACTGCTATTTTGTACTTCTGGCTTTTTTCTTGGTGTTTCAGTTTTCATAGGTCCTTTTGCCCTATTTTCAAGTTAACTTAGCTTTACTTCTGCAGTGCTAATCTGCTTTTAAACCCATCAGTGAGAATTTCATTTCCGATACTGTCTTAGATTTTATTAGGCCTATATTACCATTTTTATAGTTTTTGCTTTCTTCCTCATCTTCATGTTTTTCTCTATATTATTGAGAATATTTATAATAGTTGCTTAAAGTCTTTGCTAATTTTGTCATTTAGGTTTTGTTTCAGTTGAATGAATTTTCTACTGGTTATGGGTTATGTTTTCCCGCTTCTTTGAATGTCTGTTTTGTTAGATAGTGAACAGTGTTAATGTTACCTTGTTACCTGTCTGGTGGTCTCAACTGTATTTGGGCAGAACGTCAGGTTGATTATACAGCTCACCTTGTTACTTTCCTCTTTTAGGGATTATAGTCCAGTACTCTCTGTTGTTCAATGTCGATGAACTGTTTTTTCACATATTTTGTACAGTGTTTTGGTTGCCATGTCAAGAGAGCTAGTCCAGTACAGATGCTGTCATGGTCTATTGTAGAAGTCTACATTTACTTTTAGAATTAATTTTATACCAAAGAGTTAGACTTAATTTTATGTTTAATGGATTTTACTTTTTATATAAGTAATTCATAACATGACCTTATAATCTTTAAATTATTTTTATTTTTCTCTCAGTTGACTGGCTTATATTTTTACACAGTATATGAAATATTTTCTAAAATGAGACAAGTCAGGCAGAGAAAGACAAGTGCCGTATTATCTTATTTATATGTGGAATCTAAAATAAATCTAATCCTTGAAACAGAGAGAAGAGTGGTGGTTGCAAGAGCCTAGGGGTGGGGAAAGGGAAATGGGGCAAATAATGGTCAAAGAATACAGTCTTTTAGTCATAAGATTAATAAGTTCTGGGATCTAATGTATAACATGGTTACTGTAGTTAATGATACTGTATTATATACTTCAAAGTTTCTAAGGAGCAGATCTTAAATGTTCTCACCACAAACACACCAAAAAAAGACAATTAAGTGAGATGATGGAGGTGTTAACTAGCCCTATTATAGTAATCATTTTGCAATATTTATCTGTATCAAATAATCACATTACACACCTCAAATGTATACAATGTTATATGTCAATTACATCTCAATAAAGATGGGAGAACATTTAATTGGGTATAGAAATTTTGAAAGCAACTGGTAGAGCGCATGCTCTCTATAAATTTGTCTGTATGTATTGTTGCAAGTTTTATTTTGTTGTTTGAGGCTTATGATTTTTAATCATTATGATTTTAGAATTGTAATGGGTATCTCCTTAATGTACTTATGCTGACAGATGCTGATCTACACACCTACCAGAAAATCCAGAGAATTTTTGTCCACTATTGATCAGAAGAAATATCTAATATAGTAGAATATAGGATGTTATTAAAAGTAGAAGAAATAGAGTGGGTTAACTTGTTAATTTCAAGAGTGACATAGCCCTGGGTCGTAGGTTCGTTCCGTGCTCTGAGGTTGGGGCGTTTGCGGGAGGCAATCAATGGGTGAGTCTCTCTCACTTTGATGTTTCTCTCTGTCTCTCTCTTTCTTCCCCTCCTTCCCTCCCTTCTACTCTCTCTGAAAAGCAATGGAAAAAATATCCTCAGGTGAGGGATAACAAAACAAGGGTGACATAAATGTGAAAATTATGTAACTCCAGAGTGTTTATATTTACACAACTATAAAGTAGAAATGAACCAATGTCATAGTGGCTCTGATTCATCCAGGTGGATCTGACAGACATTGAACTTAATGGGCTTTTCTTGTTAGGCCAATGATATAATGAGAGAATACATATACAAACAAGAAACATTAATTAAACATGGGTTATGATGTATTGTAAATAATTCCCCCGTAGGAACTAGTGGATGGTGCCAAAATATTTGGGAGAAGTCTGTGTATTGGAGGAAGGATGAGATCACAGGAAGGGTTGGTATTCCATTACTGTCATCTATGGATTGTCAAAATGCTTCTGTGCTGGTGGAACACAGCTCCAGCCTCGAGCTTCTGTCTCACAGGGGACCCCTGGTCTTACCCCTGATTCAGGAACTGAAGGACTCAAGTCTTATATAGCAGCTTCTAGCTTTCAGAACCATTAGAGCCCGCATCTATTTTGGTTGATACCAGAGCCTTTGTCCAAAATCACCCTTAGATAGTTGGCCATAGGTCCTGCACAAAAGGATGGATTTGGGTTGTTAGTGAAAGCATTAAATTTGAGAATTTCTTAGGCTCTGTAGACAGGTGTTATCTCCAAGTTACATGCTTATAGTGTGTAAACAAATTAGGCGCTGTTACATTCACATTTTATTTACTCTTCTATCTGGTAGGCATTGCTAAGGGCAAAAACCAAGCACTGGAAAATGGTAGAGCTCATTTCCTAGGTTGGGATGACTTTTGTAAATTGGGTTGGGTTACCAGATTGCTCTGCTCCCCACTTGTTGACACCAAAGAGAACTGAGCCCAGAAGTAAATAGATGTATGAATCAACAAGATGATTTTTTTCCCAACAGAGCAAATCAGCAGGAAAATGCCTTGTGGTAATTACAGGAGGAGTTGATGATTTTGTTTTCCTCCCAACATATTTTATATTTAGATGACATATGTTGTTGCTTCTTAAATACTAACTCCTGTTGGAAAATTATTCTAATCATTGTAATATAGTTGCTTCCCAGTCTAAGAGATTAAGGAGGGCAGCAGGAAGAGAGGAATACAAGCTACTGAAAAAGCTGCATCTTTTATTTTTCTTAATGTTTCTGCTGAGATATAAATTGCAACAGAAGAATACCAGAGCAAGAAAATCACTGTAGTACATTTAAAATAAAGATTTCTCCCCAAACTACCCATCTCTGATATAAATGAAATGAGCATCATAATTTCTTCAACAGAAATACATGATAAGTACTTACTTGACTATGAGAGGATAGAGAAAATGATTATATTTTATATCTAATGCAAACTGAATCAAGTAAATACTATAAGTCTGTTGTTAGGAAATCTGTTGGAGAGATTAACAAGATGGAAAAATACATTATTTTCACTTACACTGAATTTAAATAGAAAAGTTATAGATGAAGTCTAGTTAGCTGCATAAATCCTGAATTGTGTACCTAGGGGTGTCTTGGCCTGTCTCCACACATACACCCATAACCAGTTCTAGCAATATCGACAGGTTGACGAGCATGGGAACAATTTTTATCATTAATATCTAAAGGCAACCTTTAAATTTAATGTCTAGGAGGAATATATATATTTGGATCCAGGTGAAAACATAGCATCATCCAAAATGATGAATTTCCTAAGTTGTTCTCATTCTTACTAAGGACGGGAAAATCATTGCAGAGGAAATAAGACTCAAAGTTTGCCAAATGCTCTAATCAATATTTTCCTCTCACCCTCAAGGCACTTCCCTGCCAGTATCAGTAAAAAGAAAAACATCTCACAAATTTGGAGAAGTTATGGAGACCAAATTTCTAATATTGCTCTAGCATTCAACTGCTGGGGTGACTGCCGAGTGATCTACCTTTTAGAATTGTTTTGTCATCAGCCTAAAATTCCTGTATTGAAATCCTATGGCATTTTTTGAAGTGCTGCTTTAAAAAAAATCTTATAAAATGCCTTTTCATAATCAAACTTCACCCATCTAACTTTTAACGAGGGTTACTTGCTGGTCTCTGATGGACCTGATGCCATAGATTCAGAAGTGAATCTCCCTTCCATTTATATGATCATATCACAAGCAAGAAAATTCAGGCCAGCTTTAACAGAGAGAGTTTTAACAACAAAAACACCTCCTCTGTGTGTATTGAGCCCTTCCTAGTTGCACTATGCTAAATATCACTTAATTCTCACAACAACTTTATGAGATGGGTGTGATTAGTACTGCCCTATTTTGCGTCAGAAAAGTGACTTGTCCAACGTCACTCTGCTGGTAGGAGAAGACCTGGAATTACAACATAACTAGCCCAATCCCAATGCTGGCTTTTCACCTTTCCTGTCCTATTGCATTAGCTCCGCACAGCTCTCCCTTTCTGCATCTCACAGCACTGCCATGAGAGGAAAACTTTTAAGGAACGTTTATGAGGACATTCCCACTCTGCTTCTATCCAAATGCAAACATTTTATTTTGACATACATATTTGGAATGATTTTTGCCTGTATCTTTTCTTCTCTCCTCTATCCTGTTTCCCAAACCAACAAACATGGTTAAACCTCTCTGGTCTTAAAAGATGTCATTTAACCCTCTTCCCCTCCCCCAATGCTAGTGGCCACACGCTGTTTCTCTCTTCCCCACTGTGGTTCTCATAAGACAATTCTCAGTGCTCTGCATCCCATTTTTCACCATCTACTCACTCCTCACTCCTTGCCAGTCGGGCTTCTGCTTCCTCCACGTTATGGGAAATGCTCGGCAGAGCATGACTGATGATCTTCAAATGTAATGGCCTTTTCTCAATCCTTATTCTTCCTGACCTTTTCTACAGCATGATTTAAATCCTCCCACTCTTTTTGAAATTCTCTTTTGAGATGCTGTATCATCATGGTCCTCCTCCTGAAATCAAGGATTGGCAAACTGACCCACAGGACGAATTTGGCCCTCTGCCTGTTTGTTAGGAAAAGTTTAGTTGGAACATAGCCAGGTTTACGTAGTGACTGAGGCTGATTTCATACTACAACGGCAGACAGTAGTTGCAACAGAGGGCTATGTGTCTAGCAAAGCCAAAACTATTTTCTATCTGGCCATTTACAGAATAAGTTTGCTGACCCCTGCTCTAAATGTTAATTTTAGGTTTCTCTACACCCTGTCTTGTGCCATAAACGCATCCAGACCACAGAGGGTCATATCTGGGTCTTTTCTTTTTTCTAAACTATGATCCCCTAGAGATATCCTTC
The DNA here is from genome assembly GCF_000147115.1 of Myotis lucifugus. NCBI lineage: Eukaryota > Metazoa > Chordata > Mammalia > Chiroptera > Vespertilionidae > Myotis > Myotis lucifugus. The sequence goes on along the minus strand of NW_005871214.1, from coordinate 908,834 downwards.
ATTTCCCCACTTCTGTCCCCAACTTCCCTGAAGTCAACATTCAAATCTCTTTCTAGTTCATGGTACTCCCTGGGGCTGTACCACATTTTCATCTGCCTTAACGACATGACCGCATGGGTGTTCTACTAATACCCCACAAAGAAGTGTACATAACCTTCCCCATGAAGAAGACCCACCTCCTGGTTTCCAGATAAGTGCATCAGTGTCTGTTAATGATTCCATGCACAATGAATTCACTTGTGCCATACTTTACAGTTTACAAAACACGTTCACTTTGTTATTTCAGTCTTCCCCATTATTCAGTCTTATCCCCTCTGCCCTTGTCTCTTCTGGATTTTCACATTCACTAAATTCCTAAATTCTATGGACTTGACCTCTGCATTATTCTTATACTCACCCTTCTTTTTCATTCCCACTGCCTTAGCCTAACTCTTATAACCTCAACCTGAAATAGCAACCTCTGTCTCCCTCTACAGTGCTTTACTCAACACCTTAGAATCAATCATATTATTAAGGGCAGTTGTGATCAGATCTTTGCCCTGGTCAACAGGCTTCAGTTTCTTTTTATTGCTTATCCCACACTCATCAGCCTGCTGTCCATCTGCACTCACCTCCTGACTCTTCCAGCTTCCTCTCTATTTCTCTAAGTCAGGGGTGGGTAACATCTGGCCCACGGGCCATATAAGACCTGTGAAGTCACTTGGTCTGGCTCTGCCAAGGAATTAGGGGTGAGTTAATTCAAAGTTTTCCCAAATATAGAAGGCTAGTTTTTAAGTTGATAATTTTGTATGGCCCATAAATGATGTTACAAATGTATGGCCTTGGCAGAAAAAAGGTTCACCACCCCTGCTCTAAGTATACCTTTATGTTCCTGCTCAAATGAACTATCTCATCTCTCTAGAACCCACCACATTCATGCTGACTCCTGCACTTTGTCCAGGCTGTTTATTTCATCTGGAATGTCACTCTCAAATCTGTTCAGATACAATTCATTTCAGACCCTTTTCAACTCAAGCTACGCCATGAAAGTTTTGCTGAGCTTCCTCAAACAAGTGAGATCTGTTCATATTTTGAACCCCCATAGTACTGGGCTTATTATTTTCTCTGACTCTTAAAATTCCTTTTTCTGTTAAGTATTTTGTGTATTTATTTACCTTACACTCAAGATCTTTCAGTTGGAGATTGGATCTCAATCATCAAGGAGCTCCATTCTAACCTAGTATGCTAACATAGATAATTCCAAAGGAAGTCACCTTAAAGATTTTCTTGGAGAAGGTTCAAAAATAGAAATAAAGAAAATATACCTATAAATACATTTGGAGAACACGTACTTTTGGAAAAAAAATTAAATAAGTTCTTTTACTTTTATTTATTTATTTTTGTACTGTCGTGTGACTATTATCTGTAAGCCTGCATAATAAAACCATGCTCTCAAAATGGCCTCACATGATTAGCAATGTTTAGGCATCATTACCATGCCAGAATCATGATCAAGTGAACAGATCTTGACACTCCAGCAGCAGCCCAGAATGAATGTAAGGAAGACAGATGCCATCCATATGTAACTGAAACCAAGGTTCAACTGCCTGCTACCACCAAAGCCAAATTTGTGAGATAGACACTGGTAAAAAAAGGAAAGAGGTTTATTCAAGTGCAGGCATCTTGAGAAGATGGGAGACTCTTGTCCAAAGCTCATCTCAGCATCTCAGTGCAGGCAGGGGTTTTTATAGGGAGGGAGAGGGAAAGCAGAACAAAGAGGTTAGGAGGACGGGCTATGGACATGCAGGCAGTGTCCTTGCTGGTCCCAGTGTGGATTACATCTGGAGAAGGTAGAGTAAGTTAGGTACAGTTTAGGACAGAGGTCTCTGCGAGGGCTCTATGTATAGCACTTAAAGCACCTTCTCTTGGATATTTTACTAAACTGGAGTCAGGCAGATCTATATATGCCCATCTCCACTTAGAAGAACCACCCATAGACAGTTTGCTGACTCACCCACATTTATGAAACTATTAATAGGCTGCAAACCTGTGTGAACCAACTTCTGTCCTAGTTTAGAGGGTTTTTTTTTTTAAACTTTTCTTTAATCTTCAACTTTGTCTTGTATTTTCAACAGAGAACTCAAGTTCTCTGGAGAGAAGGACTTGTGACTGCTTTTCCAGTCATCCTGCTGGGATGGTACCTTCATTAATATAAGCACCCAGACACTGCCTTTACACACTTGTCATTAGAGACCTAATTAAGCATTTGAGCAGTCCCTGTAGTGGACCATACTGTCCCTTGTTCAATAGTATAATTGATGGTGGCTGGGTTTAGAGGAATTGGCCTTCCTCATTGCTCCTGTAAACTCACTACAAGCGCATTAGTGTCAGGTTTGATGTGGGCTAACCAATGGTTCATCTTCCACTGCAATGCTACAGAAAGGAAATGAGCCTCGAGGAAGTGTGCCCTTTAGAAAAGTTTTGTAGAGCAGGGGAACAAGCCGGGCCGCCCTCATGATAGGTGGAGGAGCACAATACACAGTGGCGGCAGGAAGAGCAAATGGCATACTCAGATGTGGTAAAAAGAATGACTCAATGAATTTAAGAATGGATTTGGAGGGTGGCAATTAGAGGAGGCTATACTGTAGTCATCAAGACAGGAAGTACAGAGGTAATGTAAGAGTGTAAAGGTAGGAAAAAAATCTCAAAAGAAGGAATGCCTTGGGCATGCATTAACATTTAGCTTTTTTTTCAAACCCAAAGAACATGCTTATTTTTGAATATTTAGGTACTGGAAGGAGTGGCAGGAATATGAGTAGACTAAGGATGGTTAGTGAAAAGGTTGAAGAAAGAAAGAATCTGAAGCAGAACCCTATGATAAGGGAATGGATTTTGTTAATATCAGGCTACAGTGGCTGGGTGGCTGCGAATGTGCAAGATTCACACACATTGGATTCTCACAGACTAGGTAAGGAGGGCAGAAAATCTCAGCTCCATTTTAAATATGAAGTGGAAAGATGGAGAGGCTGCAAGTGAAGTAGGGTGGAATGATTTCCCCTAAGTCATATTGCTATTTTTATAATACTTCCTAGGACATTGTGAGTCACTGCCTCAATGTTTTTCAACTATCTCAGGAATGTCATTTTCTGTCAGTGTTAATGGAATCCATGTCTTTCCCCCCATGCAAATCCACACTGATAATTGTGAGCCTGAACAGAATCAGGAAAGAGAATGTTGAAGTCTGTGTTCCAATGTTAAAGCAATGATTAGCTGGACTGAAATTTAAATACTCAAGACCCATAACCCCAAATAGCATGCTCTCTGTAGTTCCTTCCACGCTGTGATGAGACAGTGTGTGGAAGGGTCAGCTTGACTAGATGCCATTATTTAGTTTACAAAAGATGTCTTCCAGCGTCATTGTAAAAGTTTTATAATAGATTGTAATGAGGTTGTAATTGTTCAGATTGCTGTATGTATTAAGCACAATCTAAAGCTTATTACATAGACTTTTTCTGACCAGGACATTTTATTGTCCTTTGTATTTTTTTGAGAATATCCATTAAAGGGGAACAGCATGCTTCATTTATGAACTATCTAGAGACTGTGATCATTAGTAGAGTTGAGTCAGAGTCAAGGCTGGCCAGGGCTCCTCAGGACTCCACACAGGGAGCCAGGCTTCCAGGCCACCTGTGGAAATTCAGATGCTCTTGGCCACTTCACCTGCTATGCAACTTTTCCCCTTCCCCCTCTGCCCAAAGTTTAGTAATCCTGTGGCCTAGAGCCTGTTCTAGGGAGTAATTTCCAGGTGACTCTAGTTACCTTAAAATAAAGTGCTAGAATTTGAGAGGGTTCCTCTCTCAAAATTGTCCTGAAATTTCCAAAGCCAGAAGAACAGCGAGAGCCAAAGATAGAACAGAGGAGGAGCCACAGGGAGTGAGGGAATGACAGGACTTAGGTCTTGGCCATGCCACTGGGCTGCAATCTGCATAAGACACTCTTAACGTAACATCTGCCATGCCTTTGGGTAAGTGACATCTTTCCCCTCTGTTACTGTTGAACTCAAGGCAAGGCAATAACAAATGACAGTCTGACTAGTGTTATATTTCTGTTAGTGCTTATCAATCTCTTCCTTTCCCCACATATTGAAAGGGAATCCATGCAAATCCTTTCCAAGGCAAAGTGACTCAATTTGACAGAAACCCCAGAAATATCTATCCCATCAAGAAACCTTTCTTTATCCCTGAAGAGGGCATTACCATTTTGGCCTTGTGTTTCTGTCTTAGCATAATTCTGATACTGATTCCACTGGGCAGGCCCCAAGTCCAATTCTGTGTTCTCTTTGTGTCCTGAATATGTTTGGCACTTATTGGTATTGTTATTCCTAATGATAAAACATGATGGATATCTGTTTGGACAGGGATTCTTAGCTTTGTCTATTCAGAAACATCCAATGAATGAACTAAGGAACTGGAGTGCAGGAGATGGTGGGGCTGACAGATATAGTTGCAGGAGAAATTTTGTGAATATGGTTGAGGGAAGGCAAAGACATCTATTTTAGATGGTCCTTACACAAGTATGCTACTTTTTTGCCAACTTAGGATTGGACAGATTGTGGAATTTTCATTTTAAATTGGAAAATTTTCCATCTGCAAGTTCAAAATGAATCAGACTCAGTTTTTTTTCCTATCAATATAGATGATAACATTTTTAAATGACAGAAATGGAAGAGGAGTTTCATTATTAAGAATAAGATAAGCCACTTTTAGGTTGGTGTCTTTAGCAATAACACACGATTTTTGTCAGAACAACAGGATGTGATGGAGACAGAGCTGCTCTAGTTGGGCATTTCACTTCCCAGTTGGAGGTCGCATGGCAGTCTTCCAAGAGCTCCATGGTAATTATAGAAGCTCCGTTTTTGTTCCTTTATACTTTGCAATATCCTTTAATATCAAAAGAATCCCCCAATAGCCCTAGCTATTTTTCTCAGTGGTTAGAACATCAGCCAGCAGACTGAGGACTTATGGGTTCGATTCCCGGTCAAGGGCATGTACCTAGGTTTTAGGCTTGATCCCTGGCCCTGGTTGGGGTGCGTGTGGGAGGCAACTGCTCAATGTGTCTCTCACATGTTTCTCTCTCTCTGGCTCTCCCCCTCTCTTCCACTCTCTCTCTGAAAATCAATGGGGAAAAAATATCCTCAGGTGAGGATTAAAAAACCAAACAAAAATCCCCCAATAGAACTGCCCATGGCCCTGACAGCATTAGAATGTAACCCAAAGTAGAAAATATCCATGACTTTTTACTGACATCAACAAATGATTGAGTAAATACATACATGGGAGAGAATAGTCAAAGCTCTCCTACAGAGGAATTACAAATAATTTATGTACTCTGCCCTCAAGGATGTAAATCATAACTTCCTCCTCCTTAAGTGTGGACTGTACATAGTAATTCCCTTTGTAATTTCCAGTGAACATTCCAGTATTCAACATGTTGTGCACATGTTTTTCTAGGTTAGATATGAAGGATGAAGTAGGTGAGGCATGGGGTGAAGGTAAGCATGCATTAACTTGTTAACAGGTATTGCCAAGCTTGTTTTGCTCATATTTTATCAAGGAATTTTGTCTATGTTTATGTCCTTTATTTTCTTGTAATATCTTTGTGAGGTTTTTGTATCTGGGTTATGCTTGCCTCATAGAATGAGTTAGGAAGCATTTTCTCCTCCTTTATCTTTAAAAAGAGTTTGCATATGATAGGTAATGAATTATGTTTCTTTATTAGATAGAAAATTTCTCAGATTTTCTATTGCTTCTAGGGACTGTTTTTGATAAATTGTGCTTTTTGAAGAATTCATCCATTTCATTTAGGTTATTGGATTTACTATCACAAACGTATTCGTCACACTCTTAGTTGTTCCTTTAACATCTACAACATCTCTAGTGATGTCTCCTTTATATACATACACATTTTAGAATTAGTTTGAGGTTCAGTTGCAATCAATATTGCCACATCATTTGTGAACTCTGCCCTACCAGACTTAGGTCTCCTCACAAACCCTTTTCTCAACTGACTCATATTCTTGAAGAGAATAAGGGGATTGTAATGGAGAACACCAGCTTTAAGGATTCTAGTTTAAATGTTTGGTATCTGATATCCTGTTTTGATACCTCATTGAAAACATTAGTTCTACTATCTGTCATATAATGTTAATATACAGTTTTAAAGATTGTATAGCTTTCTATTCATTTAATTTATAAATGTGTTTTAACTTATAATTCTATAAGGCCTTTAAGCCTATAGTTTTTACAGTATAAAAAATAATTTTTGTCTATAGTAGAGATCCCCTTTTAATTAATGATATTGGTAGTTTTTATTTTCTCTCTATTTTTTAATCTCTAATTAATCTGGCCAGGGGTGTATCAATTTTTATGAAATTTTCAAAGAACCACTTATGGTTCTGTAAACTTTCACTGTTGTTTGCTTTCTATTTCATTGATTTCTACTCTTATAATGTTTTCTTGCTTCATATATTTATGTTTAATTCATCAGTCATTTTAGCTTCTTAGAAGATAAATTTTTATCTATTTTAAGCTTTTCTTTTTCATATCATTATAAAAATTTATAAAATATCACTCTAACTGGTTCGGCTCAGTGGATAGAGCCTTGACCTGTGGACTGAAGCGTCCCAGGTCAATTCTGGTCAAGGGCATGTACCTTGGTTGGGGGCACATCCCCAGATGGGGGTGTGCAGGAGACAGCTGATCAATGTTTCTCTCTCATCGATGTTTCTGACTCTCTATCCCTCTCCCTTCCTCTCTGTAAAATATCAATAAAAATATATTAAAAAAATTATAAAATATCTTCTAAGCACTGCTTATCTGTATTCCACAAATTTTGATATACTGTGCTTTCTATACTATCCTATTTGCAATAAATAAGCATTTACTTGTGACTTTACTTTTCTGTGACCCAAACTCAGCACCAATTTGCTAGGTGTGTGTGGACGTGAATCTTTCAGCCCAGAAAAGCCATTTGCTGTTTTATGTTTTCATGTACAAGTTATTGTTTCCTATTCAAATATTTGTGACATTTCTAGAGGTTATTTAGAAGTATATAATTTAACTTCAGGCCCGGTGAACTAATTCGTGCATGGGTGCGGTCCAGCCTGCCCTCCCTGATGGGGCAAATCAGGCCAGGTGTGGGGAGGGGTCCTGGGCGGTTAGCAGGCCAGCCCTGCCCCCTGGTCAAACTCCCTGTTGAACTCCTGGTGGAGGGGACAATTTCTATATTAGCCTTTTATTATATAAAGAATACTTAAGTATTCAAGACTTTTTTTAGCTATATGAATCTTTTGCTGAGGCAGTTCCTATAAGATGCTTTAGAATCAGAGGTCCCTAACAGCTGGATGAGCTATTACCCATTCAGTCCTGAACTTAATGAGTTTCACCTCCCTGACAATCCATGACATTACTCAAACAAGCCAATCACATCCTCCTGCAGGAACCAAAGGCCACCCATACTCTTCCATACTCTTATCACTGTAAAGCCTGCCTCCTATAACCCATGCTGGTTCATTCTGTTCCTAAATACTGCCCCCATGGCCCTGCATGGCCCTGAAATCTTGAACAAATCAATATTCTCATCCCTTTGATTTCCTTGCTTGCAGGATGGGAGAATTATAAGAATTGGTCCAGGGTCTGAGAAGACCTTTGGGAATAAGGTTTTATTTATTTATTTATTTATTTTTTATTTATTTATTATTTATTTATTATTTATTTATTGTTTAAAGTATAAGGTTTTCAATTGTAGGTGTCAAACCTGTCTTTGATTCTGGCTTCAAGAAATATTGGGGAATTAACAACTGAAAGAATCTTTATGAATTTTAACAGGATTTTCTCTAATTTTCCCATGTCAGTAGATTTTTTAGCCCATAAAGTGAAGTATGGTGCCCGGGCCTTTATTTTGGATAGAATATGCATAGAATGCATAGAATATAAAAACACAGGCAAAGCTATATTGAGAGCAGACACTACTTGATTATGAATGGCGGTGTCCCTTGGAACTCTAGAAATAGTCCCTTTGGTGTGCATCTGATATCACAATTTCATTTGCAAAATAAGTCTCTTCCTATGAAATTTTCAGGTGTGGTGTCACAAAGCAGGAAAGGGATGTTTTACAATCAGGGGCCAGGGTTCGAGTTAAGGGCTGCGTGATAGAGAAGATCTGTGGGCTATTTGAATACCTACTACCTGTTTGGTAAGTTTAATGTTCTAGGAAGAGGTTGAACAAATGTCAGGATTTAGTGTAGAGCAGCACTTGTATCTGCCAGGAATTTATGAGTTATATATTCATAGTTAACTCACTTTGAGTGTTGAAGTGTCAGGCAGGATATTGGATACGTTTTTCCTTCCTCAGAGCACCCTCATTGATCTAAATGCTGGGGATTTTGTTTCATTTAGTTTTGGATTTTCTTTTGTCAGATGGAACAATCACTTCCTGTGTCCCTTTTGTTTCCAATATCAACAAGTGTCCTTGTCAATAGGTGGTTGGCTGGGAATTGAGCCACCTCACTATTTGATCTGTGGGGCCATATGGTGATTTTGGGTGCTGTCTTGTTTCTGTTCTAAAGCCTTTTGAAAATGTTCTGCCAGGTGTTGTATGTGAAGCACCATGTTAAGCATAATATAAATATACATGAACACATATAAAATGAATAAGACACCACCTATGTTTTCCATGACCTTAACATCTAAAAGATGCATTGCAAAGCTTATTGTGGTTCAAATTATTTTATAAAGCTTTTTTTAATTCCAGGAAATGCAGAATGGATACATAGATTTGGACTTTGATCACGTTATACTGGGCTCAAAGGGTAGGCGGGCCCAATGATCAGAAAACAAGCCATACATTTAAAATAAACCAACGAGTACTCTATGCATAGCTACATTAGTAGGACTATAATGCATGCACACTCAGATGAGTCATTTTTCTTACAAAGGTGTCATTTTCTTAATAAGCTGTCTCAGGCCTTGGAACTTCATTTATTCCAGTGGTTCACATCCACAGGTGATTCTGCTTCCCAGGGGACAGTTAGCAATTTCTGGAGACATTTTCACTTATTCCACCTGTGGGGAGTGCACAGGGACTTCTAGTGACATCTGGAAGGTAGAAGCCAGGGGTTCTGCAATGCACAGGACACCTCCCTCTCCAAAGAGCTATCCAGCCCCAAACATTATAGTGCTGAGGTTAAAAATCCCGGCTTTGTATAGAAGAGGTGATGAAATTCTGAAAGCAAATCCTTCAATTACCTATTTGCTGCCTATTGGCCAATGCCAGAAAGATAGCTTGTGAGTTATTTCAATTTCATGCCATTTAAAATGGAGGCTGGGCTGGGTGGGCCAGAGGGATCAGGGCTGGTATGGGGTGGGAAAATGATGATGACTTTAGTGCTAACTTATTCACAGAGAGATTTAATTCTTTGAAATAGAGAAGAGCTACTAAGACCTAGGTTACCATGGTAGCACATAGCTTCAATCACTCCTGATTAATTTCCAGCAATTAGAATAAAGGGTGAGCCTTCACTTACATCTCTAGTCAAGACCGAGAAAAACAGCATTGTTCTAAGGAGCAGTGTCTGACAGTCATTTTTAAAAGCGGAATTTCTTTTAATCCCATACCTGCCTCCGAAATGGCAATACTGTGGCTGTATACCATGAGAAACCCCTTTCCGTATGCTGATAATGAAATGATTACTGTTGGCATCACTGGACCATCTGTTCCTGGAATTTCAAATGGTTCAGGTGAAATTGACTTAGAGTTGCATCAAGGATGCTAGAGACTGTCCTTTTTTCATTCTATTAGTGTATTCTTTGTATTTGTTTTAAGCCACTGAAAGAGTAGCCAATATTCAGGCTACATTTTCAATGCCTATTTGCTGTCTCTATTTATAGCAGATTGTCAAATCCCCATATGTGTTTACATCGCTGGTACCGTGGGTAAGGTTATTTCCATTTTCAAATGTTTTATTTATTGTTTAAATTTTGCAACAACTCTGGAAGTAGAATACCCACAATCCACAATACCAATATCAATGAAATATATTCATTTTTAATATTCTGGTCCAGTGTTGTTTATATAAATACATGGTGGTGTATAATTTTGCACTGTTCTTTCTGTACTTACTACTTAAAATAAATTGCCCCATGTTGTTTCTTAGTTTTTGTAATGATTACTTTACACCTGGGGTTTATCTGAAGTAAAATTTCTTGATTCTTTAGAGCAGTGGTCCTCAATCTTCCTAGTGCCGCGACCCTTTAATACAGTTTCTCATGTTGTGGTGACCCCCAATCATAAAATTATTTTCGTTTCTACTTCATAACTATAATTTTGCTACTGTTATGAATCATAATGTAAATATCTGATATGCAGGATGTATTTCCATTGTTACAAATTGAACATAATCAAAGCATAGTGATTAATCACAAAAACAATATGTAATTATATATGTGTTTTCCGATGGTCTTAGGTGACCCCTGTGAAAGGGTCGTTCGACCCCCAAAGGAGTCGCGACCCACAGGTTGAGAACCGCTGCTTTAGAGGAAGTGCAACCTTGGTCCCAGAGCCTATGTTCCCCTTTTATTTAAAGACCAAGCTTGGATGACTGGATCGCCTCTCCTGAGTGAGGGCAAGGCCCGTTCTGCAATAACTCTTATCTCTGCATATCCCAGGATGGTCTATGAGGACCTGAGAGATGTTTTGTTCAACATACTTTCAATAATTCCTATAATTTCTTAAATATGTATTGAGTGTCTATTCTGTAGCAGACCCATGCTGTCATGAACAAGAAATGAACAGAGGTGTGATCAGAGTTAGGTGTGTATGTGTGTGTGTACCTATGCCTTTTCCTCTGTGTGTGTACTTGTGCCTGTGTGTGTACCTGTACCTGTCCTGTACCTGTGTATGTACCAGTGTGTGTGTGTACCTGTGTCTGTGCCTCTATGTGTGTGTGTGTACTTGTGCCTGTGTGTGTACCTGTACCTGTGCCTGTGTATGTACCAGTGTGTGCGTGTGTGTGTACTTGTGCCTGTGTGTGTACCTGTACCTGTGCCTGTGTATGTACCAGTGCGTGTGTGTGTGTGTGTGTGTGTGTGTGTGTGTGTGTGTGTGTGTGTTGGGGGAAATACATGGTGCTCTGGACAAATGCAAGGAGCACCTAAGTTAGTGTCAGGAGAGTAGGGAGCAGCCCTTCCCCTCACTCTCAGAAGCTAGCTAAGGCCGTGGTAGCTGTGGATCTAAGCCTGCAGGTTTGGCCTCACTTTCACTCTATTCTGATTATACCACTGGCAAATAAATAGATATATTTTGGGGGTTTTATTTTATCACATTCCACCACTTGCAAAATTGCTCCTTTGGTTTCTCATTATCCCAATTGCTTGAGAAGGTCAGAGATTTAGTTTTCCCATTACAGAAAGCCTTCTGATAAAGAACTGGCTTAGATGGCCTATTGAACATATTAAACCTATTAAAGATCCAGCAATAATGAAATATTAGTTCAAACTTTACTCGTTTGGAATGTGTAATGATTACATCCTTGCACACTTCATTGTAAATGTGCTGCTGAAAGAGCTATTAAGACAGTCGAATACCTTTCCAGCAACTGGATCACTCCCAGTGAACATTCAGAATGCTTGGCCCTATCGTCTGTTAAGCATGTCCACAAGGCCCTAGAGCAGATGCCTCTGGTGCCCCACTCACAGTCCTCCAACCCACGTCTAATTTCAGCCACAGCATCTGTTTAGATTAACTTCAAGCCCAGCTCAAGGGCTTGGTGCATTCTCATACTCGCTGCTGCACAGCCTCCTCTGAAGCCAAGGGCGCCTGCTTCTCCTCCTCCTCTGTCTCATTCCACAGGCTTCCTCACTCTCCTCTCCTCAGACCCATTCCCCAAAAGCCTATGGACACCAAGGTCCAGCCTCAGGCTCCGCCTTCAGCGGGAACCAAAGCTGAGAGAGCTTTCAACTTGGAATTTTATCGGTGGATGCTTGTATGGAAACAATGAAATTATAAAATGATTTACTAGTATTTAATGTATATAAGGAAAGGAATTTTTCATAGCTTCAATCTGGCCTAACTCAAATTTATCTAATTATATCAGTGATTAAAATGCTTGACTTTGGACTTACGGGAATTCATAGGAAGAAAACCTGTTTGTTCTGTTTTGACTTATCTTTTCAGACCTCACCACAGACTCTTCCTCTCTTTACATAGTTGGAGATATGGAGTCGATTTTAGTTGGAGTTAGGGCTTTTATGAACTGAAATCATCTTGGTTTAAAAAAAACCAGTGGAAATAACAGTGAAGTTGTGGTTGTTAAGTCTGACTCTCTGTGGTAAGTGATTCTCAACCTGACCGGATATCCTTTATGAGGCTGCTGCACTTTGTCAGGATTTATGGAAATGGATTCAGAATGAATGTGCACCACTCTCTAGGGGTGATCTGAACTCTGTCTCAAGTTCAAAGGCTATCATACCCAAACCAAATCTAAGCATTTTCCCTAATATTAATATCTGCTGTTGCTGGTCTTTAAGTAAAAGGGAAATATAAACAAGTTTCATATATGGTCATAGTATGTTATTTTTAACCTTGGGCATCTTTGAACCTGAACTCAGTGATATATAAATGAGATTGAATTTATTTGCCCTTCATATCTCTAGAGGGGCCTTTCTTTTATTAAAAAAATATTTTTATTGATTTTTTTAGAGAGAGGAAGGGAGAGGGAGAAAGAGATAGAAATATCAATTGGTTGCCTCACTGCACGTCCCCCACTGGGGATTGAGCCTGCAACCTGGGCATGTGTCCTGACCTGGAATTGAACTATGATCTTCAGGTTCATAGGTTGATGCTCAACCACTGAGCAACACAGGCTGAGCCGAGGGGCCTTTCTTTTTGCCTGATTTCATGTAATTTAACTGCCAGAGGCTCCCAATCCCACCTTAAATTCAGGGAAATTCCACATCAGATGAGATAGTGCAACCAATGCTCCCAACATGTTTAAATGATATTCTTAAGGTACTTGGATCCTATTAAATATTGTCTCCTAAAGTCCCATTCAGATGGCTTTATTCTAGGCAATAGGTGACTAAAGTTCAATAGAATTTAACCCAAGGTTTCAATGCCAGGCTAGTCCATCTGTTAAGTACCAGGATTCAGAAAGTTTTGTGCAACATAACTGGGTATTGGTTAAGGAAAATTTTTATTGGGAAACTGGAAATTCATATAAACCAAGGGTGAGCAGGAGAGAAAAAAGTAAGACCCTTCAACTCTACCAACACCCCCCGCCCCGCCCCCATCTCACCCTCATCTCACAGTGAGCCATTGGAGGCCAGGGTCTATGGGTCCTGATCTGCTCATCTGTTCATGGAATCAGACCTCCCTTCTCCCCCAGCCCCAGTCACTACGTGCAAGCATAATAGCAACCTTGTTGGAGAGGAGCTAGACTGCCTGATGTAAGAAGTCTGGATTTGCAGAATTGTTCAGGAGTTGACTGCAGCCACCTGGACACTTTGAGGCCCATGGGGAATGGCAATCACCTTTCTGGGAGAAGGGAGACTCCAATCTTGTGGAAACCTGAGTTTAGGGGAATCCTCTGAATTGGGAGCAGAGGCAACTCAGACCCTGTTAGCCCTTTGTCCTGGACTCCCAGGATCTCTCTCAGGGTGACTCTTGGACAATTCTATTTTATCAGGTTTGTCAGAATAGATCAAAGAGAGGAAAAAGGTGCCTCTAATGGGAAAAGTGTTTCCCCTTACCGAGACAGGTAAGGGTACCCATTTAGCTAAACAGTTCACTGAACCAATCCTGGCAACTACCAAGGTGAAAACTATCATAGTTACATTTCATAACTCTTTCCACACTCTTACCTCAACCAATGTCTCACATCTGAACCCTGCTTTGTCTGATATTAACACAGACGTTTAAGCTATTTTTTGTAGTGTTTGCATGGCATGTCTTTCTCTGCTTTTGACTTTTAATGTATGCCTGGTGGGTTTCTTTACAGAGCATATGGTTGGGTCTTGCTTTTTAGTTTTATTTTTTAAAATTTATCTTTATTGTTGGAAGTATTACAGATGCCCTCCCTTTTGGGTTGGGCCCTGCTTTTTAAATCCCATCTGGTAACATTTTTTTCTTGTAATTGATGTTTTTAGATCATTTATATTTAGAGTAACTATTGATATGTTTGGATTAAAATTTACCATATTGCCAGCTGTTTTTGCTACTTTCTGTTAGTTACATCTTTTTATATTTTTTTCTTTATTGTTTTGTGATAACTGAGCATTTTTATTGGGGTAAAATTGACATATAACATTATATTAATTTTAGTTGTACAACATAATGATTTGATATTTGTATACATTGTAAGATAATTATCATAAGTCTAGTTAACACCTACCACCACCACATCTAGTTATAATTTTTTGTGTGTGTGATGAGAACCTTTATGACTGAGCATTTTTGTGATGCAATTTTATCTGCCTTATGAACTTATGATTTTTCCTCATTTTGAAATTAATGGTTACCCTAGGGTTTATAATATACATTTTTTTATTAATCTACCTTCAAATAATACAATATCCCTTCAGTTACATTGAAAGAAATTTACAACAATGGATTCCCAGTTCCTCCCTCCCTCCCTTCTGCTATTATTGTGTGTGTGTGTGTGTGTGTGTATGTATATATATATATATATATTACTTTTACATATGCTATAATCATATAATACATTGTTACTCTTTTAGATAGTTCTCTTTTAGAGCAATTGTAAATTTAAAATTGCTTTTGTTATTTTATTTATTCCATATTCAGTGTTCTTTGTTTCTTTGGAAATAAAAAAAATCTACTCCTAAAATTTTCAGTACTGCAGATCCAGATTTCAGTATTTCTGACTGAGACCCGAGTTCTTCTTCCTGAAAAAATTCCTTCAAGAGGGAAATTTTCTTGGAGTTCTCAAGAATCTCTTTGTACTTCCCCCTCCCCACTTTCTATGAATCTGTAATTATTTAAAAATAAGTTTAAGAAAGGTCCACAAATATGATATGGGTTATTTTCCAATCCAGTACATGTTATGTGTAAATTTTAGTAATGAAACAAGTAATATAATGTAAAAGTTAACTTGGATTGAAAAACAAGAAAGATTAAGAAATGACATAGGTTGGTTATAGTTTAAATGGTCATATAACATAGGTTGGTTATAATTTAAATGCTCACATAACATGTCTTACACCAAGGAAAAATATATAACTAATAAAAAGGTGTAGGAAATTCAAAGAAACATTTTTAAAGGGCTAATTGGTGGATTTGAGTACTTCAGCCAAAAATGAATCTTTAATGATAGCCAAATTAAACATCTATTTTGAAATCTGGCCCTGATTATAAATGTGTTAAATACTTTGTAAATGAAGCAGCTTGTTAGAATTCATGGAGAAAATAACTGACTTATAAAACAAAAATAAGGCAAACATTTAAAAATATGTGATCAATAATTTGTAAAGATTAGGTAAAATTCAATACACTTAACCATTGATACATATTCTGATAATCTCTAAATAATACTGTCTTTCCCTATAGACTGCAAGTATACATTATATGGACTAAAATATTTAAAGCCAGACTTACTAAGACCTTACTAAATATGGATACTTTTGTTCATTTTTTATTGTAATTTTTACAACAATCCTATAAGGTTGTCATTAGCAGCCCTGTTTTGCAGATAAGAGAACTGAGGTTAGATGCCTTGCTCAACGTTACTCATTTAATAAGTGGTAGATTCAGGATTCAAACTAATTTAATTCAAAAGAGAATGTTCTCTTTACTACAGCACTACCCTTTTTTCTTTCACTTCTCTACAGAGCTACATTATATTACTTGTTTCATTACTTTTTTACAATACTGGTCAGATAGAAAACCCCACTGGTACTTGCTTGATAGCACTGTGAACTTAATCTTCAAGTGAAATTAGTTCAATAATATGAGTTCCCTGGCCCTACAGCTCATACCCACTGCCAAAGTAACAATGAGACACGGTATACAGTTGTCTCTCAGGAGATTGGTTCTAGGACACTCCCCCCCGCTGCAACAGATACCAAAATCTGCAGATGCCCAAGTCTTATATAAAATGGTGTACTAAAGGGTGTCCCAAAATTCACGCAAGATTTGAATTTATCGTGAGCATTAACAACAACAACAACAAAAAATAAAAGCCTAATTTTAATTGGTTTATTGAATCAGATTCTAATATCTGTTGCCCTTTGATTTCAATCCCTTCAATTTGATAAGCATTACCAAGTACCAATTATGGCCCAGGAGCAGGGACAATGAAGACCAATGAAGACCAATGAAGACCACGGCTTTGCATATGTGCCAGCAAAGCCTTGGAGGCCATTTACCTGATGTGCTATTCCATACATAACCCTATACTATATACTTTATGAATCAATAAAAAATTTACAATTTTTAATTATAAACCTCTGTTTTCTATCAAAATTACTTCTTGTGTGAATTTTGGGACACCCTATAATTGCATATAATCTATACACATCCTCCCATGTATTATAAATCATCTCTAGATTACTTATAATACCTACTGCAATGTGAATGGTTTTTAAATAGTTGTTATACTACATTGTTTGGGAATAATGACAAGAAGAAAAGTCTATACATGTTAGGTACAAAGACACCACTGTAGGTCTGACAACATAGTACACATCAGCAACAATGTAACTTTTTTTCTGAATATCTTCAATCCACTGTTGGTTGAATCCATGGATGTAGAACCTGTGGATACAGAGAGCCCACCATGTGTATCAGGCTATTTTTCCAAAGCTTGTCAATGCTATAGGCTATGAGCCAGTTGTGTTCACCCCATCCTGGATTTTCTCGCAAGAGCCAATTCTCTAATAATCCATGAAAAGTGGAACTCTTTCTACGAGAGGCAGATATTGACCCTCAGGATTCTTTATTGGACACGGCTTTCCCTGTGATGAGCTTTCTTGCAAGACTCTGGTGTTTGGTTGTATAAGAACTGACTTGACATTGAAGTGAACATGATTGAGCACTTATAATGCCAGCCCGATTCAGTCTAAGGTTGTTCCTTCTCTATTTGTGAAAGGGCCAGTGCTGAACAGTGACTCAGAGGCAGCGGGGGAAGGAGTACAAGGGTGAGCGATGACGATGGTAGAGAAGGGTCTCCTCTCTGTTTTTACATGGGCACAGCATTGACTTTTAACTGGACTGTGTGATCAAATTAATCATGGTGGCAGGTTCCCACTAGCTGAATTGATGAAATTGTCATTTCAGCAGGACCACTTAACTGTGGGCTATGCTCTGGGCAAACTTGTGTCCCTAAGAACCACCTTTTCCAAAGGTAGACACATCCATGGGGATCTGCACCACACACAGTTGGCCAGACACTGCAGTTTCATTGTATGTGTATTTCAGAACAGCACATTTAGCACATGTGTTCCTCCCATAAAACATATTGCATACTTATGGCTTTCGGAAGGGCTAAGAGGGTAAAAAAGCACTCCACTTCAATTGAATGCAGAAATATAAAGGGCCTAATATGTGGCAGGCACAATAGAGAGTTTTATCTGTTTTCTTTTTTTCACTAAAGTGTACTTTCTCTCTCCCTCTGGTTTTCTTTCTATTCTTCTCTAAAACTGAAATTAGGGGAAAACTTCCAAAGAACAGGGTTGGCTCTAGATCAGGGGCCATATTGCAGGTTCAACCCACCCATTTTATTTTATTTTTTTAAATATATTTTTATTGATTTCAGAGAGGAAGGGAGAGAGAGATAGAAACATCAATGATGAAAAAGAATCATTGATCGGCTGCCTCCTTCCTGCACGGCCCCTAGTGGGGATCGAGCCCATAACCCGTGCACGTGCCCTTTACCAGAATTGAACCCGGGACCCTTCATCTGCAGGCCGACGCTCTATCCACTGAGCCAGATCAGCTAAGGCCAAGCCACCTATTTTAGAATCAAAGCAGATGTGGGTTTGAAATGTGACTCATCTCTCATTTAAGCAAGTGTCTGAAGCCCGCTGAGCTATAGCCTTCTTATGTGAAGATTATGATGCTAATTTAAAAAATAGCTCAAGGAGCAGAAACAGGGATTATAAAAGAATGTACAACTGAAATGCTAAGCCCAGTGTCAGGTACTCAATAAATGTTAGCGACGATTAAGTACAAATTATTTCCTTCCTTTGTGGTTTGGCACAATAGGGGCATTTGTGCAGAGCCCCTTTCAGATGCTATGTGCTGTTTCTACGTTACATAGCATTCTTCTTCCTCCAACACCCCACACTGTGCTGGCTGTGAACCATGTGCAGGCAATGATTACGGAAAATAGGTGTGAATTTTTCAATATTTATGCGATTTAGCTAACAGCATCCTCTTCTGAAGTACATTAGCTCTTGCGCAGTTGGAAGCAAGAATAATTGATGGGGGCAAAGAATCACCTGATTCTCTTTTTATCCTTAATTAAATATTAAAGACAAAGCCTGACTGATGGCAAGGATGGTTGCTTTTTCCCTGGGCTTCCTATGGTACAAAAAATAAGAATGAAAAACAAAATAACAAAATCAAATGTTTGAAAATGATGCTGATTAGGGAGTTGAATCTGCATTTCAAAGGTCTGCAAAAGCCCAAATCTCAGTGATTTCTTGGGTGGAGACATGCTACTTTTATTTTACATTTAATCTTGCTGAGTAAATACTTATAAGTTGGGAATTATTTCAATTTATGTTTTTAATAGCTTTACTGAGCCATAATTGGCATACAAGTAACTGCACACATTTAAATTGCACAATATGATAAGTTTTGACATATGTATGCACCCTTGAAACGATCACCACATTCAACATTATAAACATACAGCATCAGAAATATTTCCTTGTGCTCTTTATTTTTTAAAAAATTATTTTTATTGTTGAAAGTATTATAGATGACCCCTCTTCTCTCCTATTGACCTCCTCCACCCTGCCCTCATCCCCCCTAGGCCTATGGCACTATTGTCTGTGTCCATGGGTTATGCATATATGGTTAATCTCTTCCCACCCGCATCCCCCTTCCCTCTGAGATTCTTCAGTCTGTTCCATGCTTCCGTGTCTCTGGATCTATTTTGTTCGTCAGTTTATTTTGTTCATTAGATTCCACATATAACTGAGATTATGTGGTACTTGTCCTTGTGCCCTTTATTAGAGCCACCCTTCTCTTCCCTGTCCTCCATCCTCAGGTACACACTCACTAATTTGTACATTTTTAGGTTTTTATATAAGTAGAATCATAAACTAGGTACACATTTGGCTTTTAAAAATCCAACCTAATTATTTTGAGAACCATCCATTCTGTGTGTATCAATAGTTCATTTTTCTTGATTGCTACATAGAATTCCAATCTATGGATATGGGTATGATCTGTTCATATTCATCTACTGATTGATAGTTGAATTGTTTCCTGATTTTGACTATTACAAATAAAGCTTATTTGAACATTCATATATAAGTCTTAAAATGGACATATAGTTTAATTTCCATTGGGTAAATTCTTGGGAATGGAATGGCTAGATCATGTGGTAAATATATGCTTAACTTTATAAGAAACTGCCAACTGTTTTCCAAATTGAATGTTTGATTTTACATTGGAACCACCAGTTCTATTACCTCTCCATCCTCAATGAACTTTGTATAATTGATTTTTTAATATTAGCTCTTTTAATAAGTGTGTAGTGGTATCTCATTGTGGTTTCATTTGCATTTCCCTATGGTTAATGAAGTTGTGCATCTTTTCTTATGCTTATGATCCATCTATATAATCTTCTTTGGTGAAATGTCTGATGATATCATTTGCCCATAATTTTTTTGAGTTATTTATTTTCTTATTGTTGAGCTTTAGGAATTCTCTCTATATTTTGGAATAGAAGTCTTTTGTCAGATATGCGATTTCCAAATATTACCTCTCCATATGTGGGTTGTCTTTTCATTTTTTTAACATAAAATTATTTAGCTTCACAAAAAAATTATTTAGTTTCCACAAAGAAAATCATTTAGTTATAATAAAGTCCAACATACTGATTTTTAAAAATAGGCTATGCTTATTGTATCTAAAAACTCATCACCAAACCCAAGGTCAAAATGTTTTCCCTCTATTCTTACCTAGAATTTATACTTTAAAATTTTACATTTAAACATGTGATCCATTTTGAGGTGATTTGTGTATGCTATCAGGTATATGTTGAGTTTTTAAATGCTTGTATATAATATCCATTTGTTCCAGTACAATTTATTGAAAAGACTATCTTTAAAATGAAGACTATCCTTAATTGAATTGCCTTTGCACCTTTGTCAAAAATAAGTTGACCATATTTGTGTGACTGTTTCTGAACTCTGTATTCTTTTCCATTGACATGTATTTCTAACCGTCCACCAACATCACACTCTTGATTGCTATGAAATCTTTATATCAGTCTTAAAATCGAACATGATGAGTTCTCCCACATTCTTTTTTTTTTCAGAATTGTATTGACTACTCTAGTCCCTTTGCTTTTCCAAATAAATTTTAGAATCAGTTTTTTTATATCTACAAAAATGCTTACAGGGATTTTGATCAGGACTGCATTTAATATATGCCAATATTGGGGAGAATTCATATATTAATAATGTTGAGGCTTCTAATCCATGAATATGATACACTGTATCCTCATGTCTTTGGAAAAATCTTTTATTTATTTCACCAGTGTTTTGTAGTGTTCGGCATACAAATTGTTTATATATTTTGTTAAATTTACACCTCAGTATTAATTTTATTTGGTGATTTTAGTACTGAATATTAATTGATAATTAATTGCTGGTTTTTCAAGATGAATTGGTGGTTTTTAAAATATAAAGCTTATTCTAATTTTTCATTGCAGCTCTATAGGGATATAATTGGTTTTTGTGTATTGGCCTTGTGTACTGTGTTCTTGCTAAATTCACTTGCTGGTTCTAGGAAATATTTTTAGTAGATTCTTTGAAATTTTTAGGTAGAAAATTGCATTATCTGAAAATAAATAAATGTATATTTCTTTCTAATCTGTATGCCTTTTCTTATCTTGTTGTCCTACTAGGGCAGTGGTTCTCAACCTGTGGGCCGCGACCCTTTGGGGGTCAAACGACCCTTTCACAGGGGTCACCTAAGACCATCGGAAAACACATATATAATTACATATTGTTTTTGTGATTAATCACTATGCTTTGATTATGTTCAATTTGTAACAATGAAAATACATCCTGCATATCAGATGTTTACATTACAATTCTTAACAGTAGCAAAATTACAGTTATGAAGTAGCAACGAAAATAATTTTATGGTTGGGGGTCACCACAACATGAGGAACTGTATTAAAGGGTTGCGGCATTAGGAAGGTTGACAACCACTGTACTAGGGCATCTTGTGTGGTATTGAAGAAGATTGGCAAAAACAAACATCCTTGCCTTTTCCTAATCCTAGGGTGAGAACATTCAGTATCTAACCAGTTGTTATGATGTTATTTGTGGGCTTTGTATAGTTATCTTTTGTAGGTGAGGGAGATTCACTTGTATTCTTATTTTGCTGTGAGATTTTGTCAGAATATTTAATTTAGAGAAATTCATTTGCTGCATCTATTGATATTATTATGTGGTTTTCCATATGTATTGTGTTACTATAGTGAATTACTTTGATTTTGGAATATTGATCCAGCTTTGCATTCTTGGGATGAACTCTACTTGGTCATGATATGTATATCCTTTTTATATATAGTTGTCTTTAATTTGCTAATACGTTTTTGAGGATCATTGTGTCTATGTTCATCAGAGATATTGGTTTGTAGTTTCATTTTCTTGTAATGTCTTTGGCTTAGTGTCAGGATGATGATGGCCTTATAAAATGAGGAAGTGTTTTCTTCTATTTTCTGGAAGAGATTTGTCAGTAAAACCATCTGTGCTCGTAGTTTTCTTTTTTGGAAGATACACATATAACTAAAAATTCAATTTTGTTCATCTATATATGACTATATGGGTTATTTATTTCTTCCTGAGTGAATTTGGATAAAATATAAATGGTCTATTTCATCTAAATTATTGAATTTATGGGCATAGAGTTATTTGTAATGTTCCCTTATTATCCTTTTAATTTCTGCAGGATCAATCATAATGTCTCCTTCAGTACATATTGTTGGTAATTGAATGCAGTGAAAGTGATGCTGCATGACTTTCAAGTCTAGATTAAAAGAAGTTTTGCAGTTTCTGCTTTAATTTCTTGGAATGCTTGCTTTCCCAATCCTCTCAATTTGGATACTTTTCCTTGGAGTTAATCTGCCATTCTGTGAGAAGTCTGAGTCACCTGGAGAGACCTCTAGTAGGTTCTCTTGTTAAAAGTCCCACCACAGCCCAGCCTTTGAGGTATCCCACCCAGGTTCCAGACATATAAGTAAGAAAACCTCCAGGTGATTTCTGTCTTTAACTATTTGCATCATTCCTGGGCATTCAGGTTTTCCTGCCTGAGACTCCAGACATTATGAAGCAAAGACAAGTCATCTGTGTTATGCCCTGCTCAATTTCTTGGTCTATAGAGTCTGTGAGGAAAATCAAATGGTATTTCTTTTATGCCTCTAAATTTGTTTGTTGGTCAGTAATAAATATCTGGCAAAAAACCAAGGCCTGATCTTTACTAGCTCTTCTCCCCAATTTTGTTTTATACACGATGTGGATTTATCTCTTATTGGCTAACTTGACCTTAAGAGCTATGTGTTTGATGTAGAAACGGCTTCTAACTGGTTCAGAGTATGTATTTTGCTTAGCAAAACAAAATTTTTTTTTTAAAATCTTTATTGTTCAGATTATTACATTTGTTCCTCTTTTTTCCCCCCATAACTCCCCTCCTTCCAGCTCCCACCCCACCCTCCACCCTCACTCCCCACCCACTGAGTTCATCCATAGGTGCATGATTTTTGTCCAGTCACTTCCCGCATCTCCCACACCCCTTTTCCCCCAAGAATAGTCAGTCCATTCCCTTTCTATGTCCCTGATTCATTATAATCACCAGTTCATTCTGTACATCAGGTTATTTATTCACTTGATTCTTAGATTCATTTGTTGATAGATGCATATTTGTTGTTCATAATTTGTATCTTTACCTTTTTCTTCTTCTTCCTCTTCTTAAAGGATACCTTTCAGCATTTCATATAATACTGGTTTGGCGGTGATGAACTCCTTTAGTTTTTCCTTATCTGTGAAGCTCTTTATCTGACCTTCAATTCTGAATGATAGCTTTGCTGGATAAAGTAATCTTGGTTGTAGGTTCTTGGTATTCAGCACTTTGAATATTTCTTGCCATTCCCTTCTGGCCTGCAAAGTTTCTGTTGAGAAATCAGCTGACAGTCGTATGGGTATTCCCTTGTAGGTAATTGAGCCTCTTTCTCTTGCTGCTTTTAAGATTTTCTCTTTGTCTTTTGCTCTTGGCATTTTAATGATGATGTGTCTTGGTGTGGTCCTCTTTGGATTCCTTTTGTTTGGGGTTCTCTGCGCTTCTTGGACCTGTAAGTCCATTTCTTTCTCCAGGTGGGGGAAGTTTTCTGCCATTATTTCTTGAAATAGGTTTTCAATATCTTGCTGTCTCTCATCTTCTGGCACTCCAATAATTCTGATATTAGACTGCTTAAAGCTGTCCCAGAGGCTCCTTACACTATCTTCACACTTTCGGATTCTTTTTTCATTTTGCTTTTCCAATTGGGTGTTTTTTGTCGAATCTTTGGTTTGATTCTTGTGCTCCTCTGGTCTGCTATTGGGTATAATATTCTTTATTTCAGTCCGTGTATGCTTACTTTCTAATTTCTTTATCGTAGCATCGAGGGTCTCATTAGTTTTCGTGAGGCTCTGCACAAATTTATGGCAAGCCCTCAAAATTGCGATTCTTAGCTCCATATCCTCCATTTCTGTCATGTTTTTTTGTCTCCGCATCTTATATGCTTTCTTGGTGCACCCCTTGTGGTCTCTGTGCGCAGTCTTGTTCTAGCCAAGCCTTAATTGTTGTAGTTAACACTAGAGGGATTTGACCACCAGGCCGACTGGCTGTAGGAATCAGCTGTGGAAAACGTCTGTCCTTTGGGAGGCGCTAGTCCAGCCTTTGCCTGAGGCGATCGGCAAATGGCCATGCGCAGGACTTGGCGGGTGGCTCAACAGGGCGGGGGAGGGAGCGCTATGACTGCTCTCAGTC